>NC_062297.1:744796-1046789 GCF_902655055.1 Lutra lutra | reverse complement strand
AATTAGCAAGACAGGAAACAGCGTGTGTTGGAGAGGATGTGGAGAAAGGGGAACCCTCTTACACTGTTGGTGGGAATGCAAGTTGATGCAGCCACTTTGGAGAACAGTGTGGAGATTCCTCAAGAAATTAAAAATAGAGCTTCCCTATGACCCTGCCATTGCACTACTGGGGATTTACCCCAAAGATACAGATGTAGTGAAAAGAAGGGCCATCTGTACCCCAATGTTCATAGCAGCAATGGCCATGGTCGAAACTGTGGAAAGAACCAAGATGCCTTTCAACGGACGAATGGATAAGGAAGATGTGGTCCATATACACGATGGAGTATTATGCCTCCATCAGAAAGGATGAATACCCGACTTTTTTTTTTTAAGATTTTATTTATTTATTTGACAGAGATCACAATTAGGCAGAGAGGCAGGCAGACAGAGAGAGAGAGGGAGAGAGAGAGAGGAGGCAGCAGGCTCCCTGCTGAGCAGAGAGCCCGATATGGGGCTCGATCCCAGGACTCTGGGATCATGACCTGAGCTGAAGGCAGAGGCTTTAACCCACTGAGCCACCCAGGCGCCCCAATACCCAACTTTTGTAGCAACATGGACGGGACTGGGAGAGATTATGCTGAGTGAAATAAGTCAAGCAGAGAGAGTCAAGTATCATATGGTTTCACTTGTTTGTGGAGCATAAGGGATAACACGGAGGACATGGGGAGATGGAGAGGAGAAGGGAGTTGAGGGAAATTGGAGGGGGAGGTGAACCATGAGAGACTATGGACTCTGAAAGACAATCTGAGGGTTTTGAAAGGGAGTTGGGGGTGGGGGAGCCTGGTGGTGGGTATTATGGAGGGCACGTATTGCATGGAGCACTGGGTGTGGTGCATAAACGATGAAATCTGTTACACTGTTACACTGAAAAGAAATTAAATAAAAAAAATAAATAAACCTAATAATTTAAAAAAACAAAACAAAAAAAGTTAATGAAGAATAACTAAGGAATAGTTTGGGGAATTTTTGTAAAGAATACTTGAAGAATATATTAGAGAGTTGGGGAGAACCATCATGTGTTTCCTAAGAGACTGGAAATGATCTGCTATGGGGTCGATTCCCCCAGAGTATCCAACTGAAATGTCCATTGGCAAAGGACAAACCTGAAGTGGGAATCAGACAATAGCTAGTGCATTGGGCCAGTGCAATCCTTAATCCTTTTGTAGTGGAGAAGGCATTTTCCTCTTAGATGCAAAATCTAGAATATTCTGGAAATGTTAGGATTAAGACTAAAATATATTTGAAGTTATTTTCTTTAACCAGTCTGACAGTTATAGAAGATATGTTTTGAGACTGATGTTATCCTGTCTGTCAGGCTTTTTGTGGTAGGAATACCATGTATGAAGACCTATTCCTTAAATTTGTTGCTGAATCAGACTGCTTATAATCCAGGAGACTGTCATACTGCCAACTTCAGAGGTCATAGGAGGTACCTACAGGTACCCTTTCCCATGTGCTTGGATCCCACCACCTTGGCCTGCCTGGCTTAGGCGTTGCTCAAGTAAGGGTTCGATTAGCATCCCCAGATAAGGTCTCCTGAGCCAGACCAGAGAGAATAGCAGGTCTCCTGCCAATTCTTGCTCTGCTTTTCTCCTTTCACCAACATTCAGAGCATCATTCAGCATTGGAAAGCTACTTCAAGCCCTCACCCCTAAACTTTATTCTAACTTTTCAGATCTGCTCTGTTGGTTTCAATAATAGCATGATTTAATTGGAGTATCACTGTGGCTGCTACACTTTTAGATTTCTTTCTGTGGTATCATTTCAGATGATCATATTTATGGCTCCGTGAAACAGGAGAGATAATGAACAATTATTTGGTGTCAGGCCTAAATAATACAATTTACTACTTGGCTCTTAAACTTGTATTTTCATTAAAATAATACCATTATAAAATTTGAAAAGCCAACAGTCTCAAAAGGCCTATATGTTATGTCAGGAATTTCCAAACTTCCCCCCAGTGTTAGAAGCGTATTTAGTGGCCTTACAAAACCCCTGTCCCCAATACATATTCCTTTTTTCTTCCTACTCCCAGTTTACTGGAAGTAAATATTAGGAAATTAGGAAATGTTTTCTTTCATGGGGTGTTTGTCAACTTCATGCAAAGTAAGTGGTAAGTCGGTTTTCTTTTTCCTCTTATGTCTTTTGACTCTATATTCAGTGATGCATATCACAACATTTTTAAAATACCAAACATGCCGATAAGTGAACAAACTATAATTGATCCTTCAGTGATTTTGGTTTATGTAGTGCAAGTCCACCTTATGTGGGTTTTTCCATAAACATGTTTGAAAATATTTTAGAGATTTGCAACAGTCTATAAAAACACACACACACACACACACAGATGAACCACATAGCCTAGAAATATTCACAAAATTAAGGGAATTTTATGTAATGAATCCTTAAGATTTATGTAGATATGTAGTTTATTTTATCTGTAAAGTGAACACAAGTTAGAGTTATCATGTATTCAAATGTGTCCACACATGTACATGGTGCCATTCCAGCCCAGAGAAATGTAGACAAAGATACAGTATTGAACCTTAATTGCTGAAAATTTACTATGGCACAGATTATGGCAGTTTCAGAGCCTGCTGCTAGTGCGGTGAGCTCAAGTGTTTTGAGCATTCCGTTGAAACACTGTGTGATGATAAGCAGCAGTATGTGAGTAGTCTGTGTCTTAAATAAACTACAGATCATAGTAAAAGAGATCTCTCACTGTTCTCATGTATTTTTCATTGTGTTTAGTGCAATACTGCAAATCAAGAGGCTGTAGACAAATTCCCAGATACCATTAAGAAAATCACTGAGGGAAAAGGGTATCTGCCTGAGCAGGTTTTTAATGCAGACAAAAGTTCCCTATTCTGGAAGAAGGTGTCACAAAGGAAGAGAAGCCAGCACCGGGATTTAAGGCAGGAAGGGATAGGCTGAGTCTCCTGTTTTGTGCAAATGCAGCCAGGCCTGAGCAGGTCCCGCCCGTATCTATGAAAACTGCTTCCAGTCCCTGAGAGTGAAGGCAAGAGATAAACATGAGAAGCCTCTCTCTTGGCTGCATGTGAAAGCCTCGACAACAAAGACCCCGCTTCTGGACTGGTTCCATCGATGCTTTGTCTCTGGCATCAGGAAGTACCTTGCCAGTGAGGGACTACCTCCTAAAATTCTTTTGCTATTAGATAGTGGTGCTCATGAGCTAGACCCCCATGAGTTTAGGACCAAAGGTGTTAAAGTGGTCTAAGTGTCCCCAAACACAACGTCTCTAACTCATCTCCCAGATCAGAGGGCCATGAGGACCTTTAAAGTTCATCACACATGGCACCACATGAAAAGAACTGTCAGTGCTTGGAAGAGCACCCGGATCTAAAGAACATCATGAGAACCTGGAAGGACAGCTCCTCTGAAGACGTCACCATTGTCACAGAAAAAAACTGTGACAACCATTAAGCCCCAAGTAGCTCGGACTGGAGAAGACTGTGTCTGGGTGTTGTGTGTGACTTCACAGTCTCTACAACAGAGGCAATCAGCAAAATCATAAAACAGAGTGTAGATATGGCAAGAAAAACTGTGGGGTGGGGGGGCGGAGCGGAGCCGGGTGAAGAGTTTGAAGATCTGAATCTTGGAGAAATTCGAGACCTAATACACAGCGCCTCAGAAGACTTAACAGGAGTCAGTTTGATGGAGATGAGAACTCCTGAACCAGTGCCAGATGATGAGGATGGAGACACAGAGAAACGCAATGCCAGAAAACAGATAGAGGGCAGTCCGGCAGAGGGCTCTGATGATCAAGATTGCTTTTGACTCCTTTTGTGACATGGACGCTTCCATGATACGGACATCAACACTAAAGGAAACAGCAGACCCATACAGGGACGTTTTGTAGAGAAGTGAAACAGAAGCAGAAAGGAAACAGCAGACCCATATAGGGACATTTGTAGAGAAAAGAAAAAGCAAGCAAGTTCCACAAAGTTACACTGAGTGTACCTGCCTCTCCTGCCTCTCCCGGGCACAGCAAGAACAACTCCTCTTCAGCCTACACACTTTGAAGACAAGGAAAATGAAGACCTTTATGATCCCTTTGCACTTAGTGGCCACTAAATCATCATCATGCTGTACAGTTAATAAGCTTGTCTGTTGTGTCTGTGTGGGTCTTTGTGTGAAAATTTAGTAATCGTAGGGCAGGAGCTGCAAGAGCTGTTCCATGTCATCAGCATCACTAGGTATTCATTGTGTAGAACACTGTGCAAGACCCATCCTTACAGAGGCATACAGAGAGTAAGATGTAATGTAAAATTAATAATGTGCCATGTTCTTACTGTTTCATACTTTGCTTCCAAAGCATTGGCTTACTCTGTAATGATGCCTCTCAGAATAGGAGAAGCTGTGTACCAGCCTATTGTCACCGGTAACGGTTTCTTCTTTAATGTATTTGTGTCCACTTTTGTATTATGAATGAGACTGTAATACCATATGCCATTAAGATTTTGTAACGATTCATTCATTAGCGTATAGTCTGACAATCAAGAAGCACTAATACACAGGGCGCCTGGGTGGCTCAGTGGGTTAAGCCTCTGCCTTCGGCTCAGGTCATGATCCCAGGGTCCTGGGATCGAGCCCCACATCGGGCTCCCTGCTCAGCGGGGAGCCTGCTTCCCCCTCTCTCTCTGCCTACTTGTGATCTCTCTCTGTGTGTCATATAAACAGATAAATCTTGAAAAACGAAAACAAACAAAAAACACTGCCTGTGCAGACAGACCTCAGTGTGCTAAATAAAGATGACTAAAGAATCACAATACACTTAACAAGAACCCAGGACAAGTTTGCTCTTGTGGTTTTCCTAGATTTTTCAGACTGACTTAACTTAAACCAGAAATTGAGGCTGTGAATAAATCTAAGACTTCTCCCAAGTCTAGGGTGGATAGTACATTTTTTTTCTTCCTTTTCGTCAAAATAGAACACTCTGCCTGCAGTATGCAGAGTAGACTGACACCATACAAATGGGAGAAGCCTGTCACTAAACTCTTGATTGTAGCCTGGGTAAGGGACTGTACTTTAGGTCGTGGTCAGAGTCTGATAGAAGGGAATGTATGTCAGAAGTCTGGAGGGAAAAATTGACAGGACTTGAAAAGCTGGGAATGAGGGATGAAGGATAAATAGGATTAGACTTTAAAGTTTCTGGTCTATAAAATGTGCTAAAATGGATATTACCCTTTTTTACACCAAACCTTTTTAAATGGTTTTCTAAATACTTTTGTACATTTTTCTAAAGTTATTTCCATAATTATAATTATTGATAGCTTTAGTTCTGGAAAATCTTAAAGAAATGGAGTGGCCAGTGGGTTATCATGGGAAAGACATAAATACCAAAGTGTGTGGTTCCAGGAGTCCAAAATTTGAATTATGTACATTGCCTAGAAGTGACAGGTTGAGTATTGAAGGGACAAAGTCATTAAGAGGCTTCCAGTTATTTTTTAGAAGTGATTTGAATGAAAAAGGAGAAAAAACTGAAAAGGGAGCATAATATGAACAGTATGGAGTATGACTCTATTGAATAGGAAAACTGAAAGGAATAATCAGATTTTCTTCTTTAGGAACATTGTAACCCAATAATTACTCCTTTAAATGTAAAACTTGATATTTATAAAGCTACATTTTTTTCAAGATGGCAAAAAAGACTTGTTTTGTTTCCTGAGGTGATTGATATGCCTGAACAAAACCGTGGAAATCTGGGAGGAATGATGAGTCTGGGAATCAGAAGAACTGTTTTCAAAACTGACAACTCAATATTAAATAAGTTTTCTAGATTATTTACTACAATACAATTTTTTAAAAATTTCACAGTAAACATTGTTTTATTATGTATTTATGTATATGTTTATGTTTTATTATGTATTATTTTATTATGTATTTATTATGTATTTTATTATGTATTATGTAATTATTTGTATAAGGTTTCAAGGAATTTGGAAACATCTGAAGCCCCCCCCCCCAAACTATTAATTTCTGTGAAAAGAAAAATTCCTATATGCGTAAAAATTTGTTTGGGACTAATCGCATCTAAGCACAGAAAATTGTAGGAAACGTACATAGCACAGAAATAAACTGTGAAAGATTCAGCATTTTAAAGAGAATTGTGTTTAATATATTTAAATTCGTTGTCTGCTTTGATGAAATAAAACCTCAACATAGAGTTAAAAAATATTTTTAAAACATGCTTCTTAAAACTAGTGATAAAATGTGCATAACATATTATTTGTCATGTTAACCATATGTGAATGTATATAATTGAGGAACATCAAATACTTTAACAATGTTCTGTAAGCATCACCAACTGTCTATACCTAAATCTTTTTCATCATCCCTGACACAAAACCTTTACTCATTAACCAGTAAATACCCCTTCTTTTCCTTGGTGACTTCCATTCTACTTTTTTGTCTCTGTGAATTTACCTATTTCAGGTACCATGTATAATTTGAACCCTAACAATACTCTTGTTTGGTATCTGGCAAATTTCAGTTAGCATAATGTCTTACAGATTCATCCACGTTGTAATATTTATTAAAATTCCATTTTTAATGGTTGAATAGTGTTCCACTGTATTTAGATAACATTTCGTTTATCCATTCATCTGTTGATGGATGTCCATTTTCACATTTTGGCTATCGTAAGTAATGTTTCTATAAACATTGTTTACAAACATCTGTTACATCCCTGTTTTCAGTTCTTTGGGCTGTTTACTTAGGACTGAAGTTACTGGGTCATAGGATCATTCTCTTTTTAACTTTCTGAAGCACCTGCATACTGTTTTTCAGAGTCCACTAGTATGAATTCCCACAAACAGTACAGGAGGGTTACAGTTTCTCTGCATGCTCACTTGTTTCTTTTGTTTTGTTTTTGTTTTTTCGTTAAACCTACCCAAGTAGTTTTGAAGTGGTATTTCATTGTGGTTATGATTTCCCTAATGGGTAAAGATGTTAAGTGTTTTTGCTTGTTTTTATTGACCATTTGCATATCATTTGGACAAATGTCTATTTAATTTTTCAATGAGTTTGTCTTGTTGTATAATTTTCTTCATATATTTTGGTTGTTAATTTCTTGTTACATATTTTCCTTTTATTTCTTGGTTGTATGTTCGATGTACAAAGCTTTTTAACTTGGGTGGAGTCCAATTTATCTTTTTTTTTTTCCTTTTTTGCCTACGCTTTTGATGTCATGTCCATATAATCCAACATCATGAAAATTTTCTCTAATATTTTCTTCTAAGAGTTTTATACTCTCAGCTTTTATTTAATCATTTTTAAAATTTGGATATGATGTTAGCTAGGATTTCAAGTTTGTTCTCGTACACATGATATCCACTTGTTGAAAAGACTGTCTTTTCCCAATTGAATAGACTTGGAACCCATGTAAAAAATCAACTAACCGTAAAGGATAGGGTTTATTTCTATCCTATTCTTTCAATAGATCCATGCATCAAATTTATGTCAGTACCAATGGATAAGGAAGATGTGGTCCATATACACTATGGAGTATTATGCCTCCATCAGAAAGGATGAATACCCAACTTTTGTAGCAACATGGACAGGACTGGAAGAGATTATGCTGAGTGAAATAAGTCAAGCAGAGAGAGTCAAGTATCATATGGTTTCACGTATTTGTGGAGCATAACAAGTAGCATGGAGGACAAGGGGAGATGGAGAGGAGAAGGGAGTTGGGGGGAATTGGAAGGGGAGGTGAACCATGAGAGACTATGGACTCTGAAAAACAATCCAAGGGTTTTGGAAGGGCGGGGGATGGGAGGTTGGGGGAACCAGGTGGTGGGTATTAGAGAGGGCACGGACTGGATGGAGCACTGGGTGTGGTGCAAAAACAATGAATACTGTTACGCTGAAAAGAAATAAAAAATTAAAAAAAATTTTATGTCAGTACCATGCTATTTTAATTATCATAACTTTACAGTAAATCTCAAATGTGGAAAATATGAATCCTCTGATTTCATTTTTATTTTTCAAGATTGTTTTGGCCTGGGGGTCTTTGCAATTTCATATAAATTTGAGGACTAGATTTTACATCTGTGAAAAAGGCTGTTGGAATGTTTGTAGGGATTTTGTTGACACTCTAAATTGCTTTGGGTAGTATTGACATTGTAACAATGTTAAATCTTTCTGTGTGTGAATGCATACTGTCTTCTGTTTATTTAGATCTTAATATTTCTGTCAGTAGTGTTTTTGAGTTTTCAACTATAGGTTTTTACCTTCTTTGTTAGAGTTATACCTAAGTATCTAACCTATCTTTACAACTAAATGTCTAATCCTTTTAGGTGCTATTCAAAATGTAATTACTTTCTTAATATCTTTTTTTAAGTTATTCATTTCTGGTGTGTAGACTTGCCAGCTGAAGTTTGTCTGTTGGTTTTGTATACTGCAAATTTGGTGAATTAGCTCAAGAAGCTGTCTTGTGGGTTTTTTTTTCTATATATATAGGATCATATGTTACTTTCTAATTTGAATATTTTATTTCTTTTTTTTTTTTTTTTTTTTTTTTGGTCTAATAGCTTTGGCTTGGTCTTCCAGTACAGTGTTGAATAGCAGTGATAAAAGCTGTAATTCTTATTTTATTTCTGATATCAAAGGGAAGCATTGTTTTCACCACTGGATATAATGTGAACTGTGTCACATTGAAGCATTTTCCCTCTTTTCCTACTTTACTGAGAGGTTTTTTCTGGTTTGTTTGGTTTGGTTTGGTTTTTTGTTTTTGTTTTTAATCAGAATAGGTATTGGATTTTTTTCAAATGATTTTCTGCATAATTGAGAGGATCATATATATATATTTTTTTTCCTTCATACTGTTAATATGGTATAGTACATTGATTCATTCACTTTTGTTGAACCTCCCTTGCCTTCCTGGGATAAATCTCACTTAGTCATAGGGAATAGCCCCGTTAATAGGCTATTGGAATTGATTTGTTAATGTCTTGTCAAGAATTTTTGCATGTATATTTTTGAGATATAATTCTGAAATTTGTTTTTATTTCCATGTCTTTATCTGGCTCTGGTATCAGAGTAATGTTTGTCTCATTGGATGAGTTATAAGTTCTTCCTTCATCTTCAACTTTTTGGGGAAGAATTTGAGAATGGCTGGTGTTAATTCTTTTCTAAATGCTTTTCAGAAACACCTAAAGCCACCTGGTCCAAGGGTAGGAAAACTTTTGATTGCTATTTAACCTCTTGTTCTTAGTCTATTATTGTTTTCTATTTCTTCATAGTTTAGGTTTGATAGGTTATATTTCTATGAATTTGTCCATTTCTTGTAGGTTTTCTACTTTGTGGCATAAATAGTATTTTCCTGTAATCCTTTTTTGGTCTTTGAAAGTTTGGTAGTAATGTTATTAGTAAAGTTATTTAATTTAAGAAAATTTAAAATTTTATCTTTCTTTACAGAGAGAGGAATTTCGAAAATTTATTTTTGCCAGATATGTGACAAAGATTTTGAGTGCACAAATGAAATTTCCAAAACTCTGAAAACATAATACACATAACATGTATGCTTCATTCGTTTAACAGTTATTTACTGAGTATCTGCTTAGGTGTCATGAGCCATTCTCAAGTATTAAGGAGTTCAATCCTATCTTGTATGCTAACTTGTGAAGCTTATGTTCTTTCTATTTGGATTTCACTTTCTAGAGATAATACTAATAGTCACTTTCATGGTTTTCTTACTAAGTGCTTCACTTATTTTGATTTATTTAATCCTCACATAACCCTATTCTTGTAATTCTCACTTCATGATGAGGCACAGTGAGAGGAAGACATTTTCATAAAGCCATACATCTATAAATGGTATAGTGGAGTTTAAAGCCCGCCACCTGACTTAAGTCTATGCTGGTAACCACTATACCTTCTACTTTTCTGTTACCTGTGAGATATATTAGCAGAGATTTCCTTTAGCCATGCAATAATCATATTTTATGCAATTTTTAAAAATTAAATTTTAAGTTAAAAAATAAAGCAACCTATTGAATGGGAGAAGCTATTTGCAAATTACATATCTGATAAGTGGGTTAATATATAAAATAAATAGAGAACTTATATAACTCAATAACCCCCAAATAAGTAATCCAATAGGCAGAAGACATGAATAGACATTTCACCACAGAAGGTGTACAGGTGACCAACAGACACATGAAAATAATTTCAACATCACTCATCATCAGGGAAATAGAAATAGAAACCACAATGAGATATAACCTCACATCTCTCAGAATGGCTGAAATCAGTAACAGAGGAAATAACATGTTGGTGGGGTTATGGAGCAAGAGGAGCGTTCATATATTATTGGTGGGAAGGTAAAGTGCAGCTTCTGTGGAAAACAGTGTAGAGGTTCCTCAAAAAGTTAAAAATAACAATTACCATATGGTCCAGAATTTTACAATTAGATACTCACCCAATAAAATGAAAACACTATTCCAAAAGAAGTGTGCACCCCTATGTTTATTGCAGCATTATTTACAACAGCCAATATATGGAAGTAGCCCAAGTAACGACTGTCGATAATAAATGGATAAAAATGTGGCAAAAGTGTGGCACACCACAACACACCACACACACACCCACACGCACCACAGGAATATTACTCAGCCACTTAAGAAAAGAATGAGATCTTGTAATTTGCAACAACATGGGTGGATGTTTGAGAGTATAATGCTAAGTGAAATAAGTCATAGAACAGACAAATACTATATGACTCCACTCATGGGTGGAATTAAGAAACAAAACAAATGAACAAATCACACAAGAGACAAAACCAAACACTACTACAGAGAACATAGTCAGTGGTTGCCAGAAGGGAAGTGGGTGGGACAATGGGTGCAATAGGTAAAGGAGATATAAGTGTACCCTCAATCATGATGGACACTGAGTAATATCTGAATTGTGAATCATGTATTGTACACCAGAAACTAATAGAATAACCATCTGTTAACTATACTTCAATAATAAGAGCAATAAAGTGAAAAACAAGGACACGAGGATATACATAATATAATTATTATATAAATACATTGCACATGTATTTAATGCAAATGAGAACTCTCAAAATGGGGACAAAATTTAAATATGGAATTGCCCCAAAAAATTTATTGGTCTCAAAACTGTAATATCAAATAAAAGTGACATCTAGTAAATTATTAATGCAAAGGCAAAAAAGAAAAACTTACATGATATCCCCTACATGATTACTTGAAGATAAAATTTCTTATGCTGTATTCCAATTTTTGCTCTTTTTCTCACCATTAAACTTCCTTAATTCTGTTCATATGAATATGCTCTATTTCTTACATTTGCTAAGCCATCTGCTATAATGAAGGAAGTAGAGAAGAAATTTTGGACCATATGGGGAAAGATCAGTCACAAGTCAGAAGTCATAGGGAAATCAGGATTCCCTCAAACTTAGGTCCAGAGCTTTGAACTTTTTTCCAGTAACTGCATGATGATATATATGCTTTCTTTTTTCCAAGTGGGCATTACTATGCTATTATTTTCCATTTTCCTTTTCTTTTATGAACTGATTGATACTTTGAGTACAAAGGCTAGGTCTTGAAAGAACCTCCTCTCTGTGGCAGGTGGGAACTCTCAGAAGATGTCCCTGTTCCCCACAAAATAAACCTATTCCTATTTGTTTGATTTTCTGAAACACATACTGTAAATATTTACTATCATTAATATCATCACTGGGAGGCTCAGTCTGTTCGGACCTGATACACAAACGAAGTTCAACTGTGATCACTGATCATACTGAGTCATATGAAAATACAAACAATTTCATTTTTTAATCAAGTTAAAAGCACCAAAGGAGATACGTGAGACACAGGTTTGTACACGATATTGCCTTATTGTTAATTGTTTTCATCATGTTTTTGTATTCTTTTCTCTTCTTTCTTCTTTTGCTCTTTTTGCTTGTGATGATTACCTCTTTAGTAGTATGCTTGATTTTTTTTTATTTTTTGTGTATCTGTTATAAGTTTGATTTGAGGTTAGCATGAAGTTATAGATAACATTTTAAGTATGTAACCATCTATCTGCATTATGTTGATGGGCACTTGAGTCAAAACTACTCTCCTTAAAAAAACATTTTTAGGGGCGCCCTGAGTGGCTCAGTGGGTTAAGCCTCTGCCTTCGGCTCAGGTCATGGTCTCAGGGTCATGGGATTGAGCCCCGCAATCAGGCTCTCTGTTCAGCGGGGAGCCTGCTTCCCCCCTCTCTCTGCTGCCTCTCTTTACTTGTGATCTCTCTCTGTCAAATAAACAATAAAGTCTTTAAAAAAAAAGGCATTTTATACTACCACATTGTCTCTATGTTATATTTTGCATCTTTTTATGAATTTCCTTAACTGAGATTTTAGATGTAATTTATTTTACTATTTTGTTTTTTTTTAATCTTTATATGTCATTTCTCTACTACATTTATACTGTGTTTAATTTTACTTGTGATCTTTTTTCCCTTCCTAACTTTATTTAATTATGGCCTTTTCTACTTGAAGAAGTCCTTAACGCATCCTATAAGGCCAGTTGATGAACTCCTTTCAATTTAGCTTGTCAAGAAAACTATCTCTCTTTCAATTTTGATGATAATATTGGCTGTATTCTTGGTTGTGGGTTTTTTTTTTTTTTTTTTTCCTTCTGATCCCTGAAATATATCACGCCAGTCACTAATTCTGGTCTGCAAATTTCTGCTCAAACAAGCAAAACAAAATAGTTGATAGCTTTATGGAGTTTTCTTTTATTTAACTATTTGCCTCTCTCTTGCTCCTTTTAAAATTCTCTCATTATCTTTAATCTTTGACAATTTATTATGTCTCTGCTGTGGACGTCCTTGGGTTCATTTTATTTGGAATTTTCTGTGTTTCCTCTACCTGGACATCTGTTTTCTTTCCCCAGTTAGGGAATTTTCCAGTAATTATTTCCATAAAAATTTTTTTTTTGCAACTTGTTTTCCTTTTTCTTCTAGGATCCTTACGGTGCAAATGTTTGTTCACGTAGCTGTCCAAGAAAATCCCTTACACATTCCTATCTTTATTACTCTTTTTGCTTTTTGTTCTTCTTCTAGATTGCTGAAGCCATTCTTCTGCATCTTCTAATCTGCAGTGCCATCTGTATTTTTTTTAATCCAATCATGTCTTTTTCATTTCAGTAATTGTATCTTCAATTCTGATGATTCTTTTTTTATATTTTTGGCTCTTTGTTCAAATTCTTATTGATTTCATCCACTCATCTCTCCAGTTTGGTGAGCATCCTCGTGACCATTATTTTGCATTCTTTGTCATGTACATTGGTTATGTGTTTTTCCCTTTACTTATTTTCCTGGGGCTTTGTCCTTTTGTTTCATTTATATTGTATCCTTCTGTGTCCTTAGTTTCTGAAACATTTTTTGGATGTTTGTTTGGATTAGGCAAGGCAACTATACTCCTAACCTAGAAAGAATGATCTGTGTAGTCCTCCTCTGTGTAGACTGCTTGAGCCTGTTCACTTTAGCTCATTCACTGGCGCTGTGGCTGGACTGAGCTGGGAGTTACAGTTGCACTCCAGGCTCCGGAACGTTGGTAGGATGGCCAGAGGGAATAGGCTGGAGGAGTCCTGGGTTCTCCACTGAAAGGATACTCCGGCTAAACACCTAAGGCTGAAGTGAGTGCAAGGCCATGGGGTTCAGATGTTTTATTTCTTCCTGTTCAGTGTTAGGAATTTATATAATCCTAGGAAGTTATCCATTTCTTATAGGTGCCCAGTGTTGGCATGTAACTGCTCATAGTAGTGTTTTGATGTTCCTTTGTATTTCTATGATGTAATCAGTTGTAACTTCTCTTTCATTTCTAATTCAATTGGGCACACTTTTTTTTTTTTTAAATGAATTTTTGCTAATAAGAATCTTGCTAACAAAGTGACTCTTTTTATCGTTTCCAATTTTCGTATATGTGCTGCCGAAGTGAGCACAAAACTTACTCCTGTTTTAAAGTCTTTTTTGTCGAATATAAGTATTACTTTCCCAGCCTTGCTTTCATTTTTATTTACATGGAGTATGTTTTTCTATTGTTTCACTTTCAATGTGCATGTATCTTTAGGTCTGAAGTGAATGTCTTGTGAAAAGCATATAGACAGATCTTTATCAATTTACCCCCGTTTTAGAAATATGGTTATTATTGAGGAGCTAAGATGATGGTTTTAGTAGGGATGACTCAGGTCTCACCTCATCCCTCGAATATAACTAGATAACTTGTTCATTCATTCTGAGTACTGGAGAAAGAATCAACCTGAGGACTGAGGAACAAATTCCACAACTAGAGGGAGAGAAGCGGCCACAAAGAAGAAGATGGGAAGTATAGACATGTGGTTTGGGGGAGAAACAGATCATAGGTGCCATGGAGTGTGGAAGAAATGGTCACAGAGAAAGGTGGGGGGGGGGAGCACACCGGGGAATGCACAGAGAATACTTCCCTAAAGGCATTGACTGGGAAAATGAGAGGGACTGAATTTTATGAGTTGTTGCAACCAGAAAGGCTCAAAGACTGGAGTTTTAAAGGTCAGTACGGTGGACTGGGATAGAGCCTTAAGGCACTTGACTTAGTTCTAGAGAGAAGGCAGGCAAGCAATCAATCAGGCAAACCAATGCAGATGACCTGGAAACAGGGGTGTGAGGAATACCTGGACATAGAGGGGAGAGAATATTTATTCTTCCTGGAATGCATTCCTGAGATGTAGAAATTACAGGATACTCTTTAAGGACAAAGAAGCCACTTTGTGGCTTCCCTTCTCCCCCCCTTCCCTTCCATAAACACAGAGTCACATGTGTAGCACAGCTAAGCCCTGACACTGGCTGCCTAGACTTCCTGCTCTAAGTCCTATGCTCTGCAGTCTGGTACAACTCAGTTAAAACTCCTCAGTATTAGTGCCTTGAGACCCTCCATGAGACCAAGCTCAGGCCCCTGCCTACACCACATCCCTAAAGCTGGAGCTTTAAAAGTGAACAGGTTGGGCTAGAACGAGCCCAAATTGCACTTCCCCTGCTCCTGGAGAGAAGCAGGCAAAACAACCCAGAGACAAACAGTGTATAGAAACTGAGATCTGAAAACAAACAAACAACGCAAAACAAGACAAAAGAAATTTAAAAAAAAAAAAAAAAAACACAAAAAAAACCACCTGGGACACACCAGGACAGAGATGATTCAGTCTTCTCACAATGTTTCTCTGAGAGCAACAAATATAGAGACGCCCCTCCATGGGCAACGGAGTTTTCTGGGGACAATTCTGCTGCCTGCTCCTCAGCATAACATAGAGCCCAACTCTAATAACCAGTACAGCACTGACAATGGCAACTTCACTAGCTTCCAGCAAGTCTCACAACCCTGAGGTTTAGAAGTACTTCCCTTCTTGGTCAAACTTGCCTCACTTCTCATTTTAAACCTAAAAACAACTGCATTGAAAGTGACAGAGGAAGAAACATTTACAATGCAAATACGCATCCAAAGAAATCTGGACTAACAGTACTTTTTTCAGACAAACTAGATTTTTTTTTTTTTTTTGTATTTTATTTGTTTTGGAGAGAAAGAGAGAGATAGCACAAGCAAGAGGGACAGGGTGAGAGGGAGAGAGAGTCTCCAGCATATTCTATGCTCTGTGTGGAGCCCACATGGGGCTCAATCCCAGGACACTGACATCACAGCCTGAGCCAAAACCAAGAGTCAGATACTCAACCAATTGCACCACCAGGTGCCTCAGACAAACTAGATTTTAAAATAAAGACTGGGTGTGTCTGGGAGGTAGGGGGACTTAGGCAATTGACTCTTGATTTCAGCTCTCTACTCAGCGTGGAGTCTGTTTTTCTCCCTCTCCCTCTTCCTCTGGTCCTTCCCCCAGCTGGAACACTCTCTCTTCCCTCTCTCTAAAATAAATAAATCTTTTTTTAAAAAATATTTTAAATAAATAATAAACAAAGAAACCTAGGACTATAACAAGAGATGCCATTATATCATAATTACGGGTTCTATCTCCCAAGATCTAACAATTGTAAATATTTATGCTCCCAACTTGGAAGTACCCAAATATATAAATCAAATTAATAACAACATAAAGGAAATCATTGATAAGAATACAATAATAATAGTAGGGGCCTTTAACACCCCACTTACATCAATGGACAGATCACCTAAGAAGGAAATCAACAAGGAACCAAGGCCTTGACTGACACACTGGACTAGATGGGCTCAATAGATATATTCAGGACATTGCATTCTAAAGGAAACAGAATACACATTCTTCTTAAGTGCACATGAGACATTCTCCAGAAGAGATCACAACTGAGTCACAAATCAGCCTCAACCAATATAAAAATATAGAGATCCTACTATGAAACTAAAAGTACCAAAAAAAAAAAAAAAAATCTGGAAAGACCTCAAATACATGGAAGTTAAGTAACCTGCTACTACAGAATGAATTGGTTACAAAGAAATCAAAGAACTAGTAAAAAATACATGGGAATAGACAATTTGCTTCAAATTGGAAACAAGATGGTCCAAAACTGTTGGAATACAGCAAGGGGGAATTCGTAAGAGGGAAGTATATAGCAACATCAACGTACCTCGTGATGCAAACAAAATTTCTAACCTTACAATTAAAGGATTGGAAGGAGAACAACAAATGAAGTCTTAAAGCAGTAAAAGATGGAATAATAAAGACTAGAGCAGAAATGAATGATACCGAATCTAAAAAAACAATAAATACAATAGATCAATGAAACGGAGAGCTGGTTCTTCAAAAAATTGACAAAATTGATGAGCTCCTAGCCAGACTTAACAAAAAGAAAAAGAAAGGACCCAAATAATAAAATCATAAACAATAGTGGAGAAGTAACAACCAATACACAGAATACAAATGATCATAATATATTATTACTGGCACAAAATGGACACATAGATCAATGGAACAGAATAGAAAACCCAGAAAATAACTCCACAGCTATATGTCAATTAATCTTGGAGAAAGCAGGAAGGACTATCTAATGCAAAAACGATGGTCTCTTCATCAAACAGTGTTGGGAAGAAACTGGACAGCCACATGCAGAAGAATGAAAATGGATCACTTTCTTACACCGTACACAAAAATACACTCAAAATGGATGAAAGATCTCAGTGTGAGACAGGAATCGATCAAATCCTAGAGGAGAACATAGGGAGTAACTTTTTTGATATTCATCATAGCAGTTTTTTTTCTATATATATCTCCAGAAACAAGGAAAACAAAGCAAAAATAAACTTTGGGATTTCACCAAGATAAAAAGCTTCTGCACAGCAAACAATCAACAAAACTAAAAGGTAGCCTATGGATTGGGAGAAGATAATTGCAAATGACAGTTCTGATAAAAAGGTTAGTATTCAAAATACATAAAGTACTTACAAACTCAACACCCAGGAACACCTGAGTGGCTCAGTCGGTTAAGCTCCAGCTTAGGTCATGATCCCAGAGTCCTGTGATAGAGTCCTGCATGGGGCTCCTTGCTCAGCAGGAAGCCTGCTTCTCCCACAGCCTGCCACTCCCCTTGCTTGTGTACACTCCACTCTCTCTTTCTCTGACAATAAATAACTAAGTCTTAAAAAATTTTCACCACCTAAAAAACTAGTAATCAATTAAAATAGGGCAGAAGACATGAACAGACATTTTCCAAAGGAAGGCATACAGATGGTCAATAGACAAACAAAAAGATGCTCAATATCACTCATAACCAGAGAAATGCAAATCAGAAGTAGCATGAGATATTACCTCATATCAGTCCGATGACTAAAATTACCAACACAGGAAAAAGATGTTGTTAAGGATGTGGAGAAAGGTGACGTATCCTTCATTGTTGGAGGAATGCAAACTGGGGCAGCCACTCTGGAAAACAGTATGGTGGTTCCTCAAAAAGCTAAAAATAGACCTACCCTATGAGCCAGCAATTGCACTACTACGTATTTACCCAAATGATACAAAAAATACATGCACCCCACTGTTTACGGCAGCATATGTACAATACCCATGTTATAGAAAGGGCCCAAATGTCCCTCTGTTTGATGAATGGACAAGAAGATGTGGTACATATATATACAATGGAATATTAGCCATGAAAAAAAATGAAATCTTGACAATTGCAAACAATGTGGATGAAGCTATGAAGTATTATGCTAAATAAAATAGGTCATTCAGAGAAGACAATACCATATAATTTTGTTGATAGGTGGTATTTAAAAAACAAATAAACAATAAGGGGAACAAGAGACAGGAAAACTCAGAAACACTCTCAACTGTAGACAACAAGCTAATGGTTACCAGAGGGAGTTGGGTGGGAAGATTGGTTAAATAGATGAGGAGGATGAAGGCGGGCACTTTTCAGGATGAGCACTGGGTGATGTACAGAAATGTTGAATCACTGTATTGTATACCTGAAACTAACATTACACCGTGTGTTAACTCACTGGGATCTAAATAAAGCTTTAATTTTTTTTTTAAAAATGCCAAAATATATAATATATATTATTATTATTATCAGAGCATTTAGGTCTATTTGCATTTAACACAGTTATTGATAGGTATGAATTTATTGTCATTTTGTTCATTGTTTTCTGGTTCTTTTTGCAATTCCGTGTTTTCTTTTTTTCCCTGCTGTCTTTCTTTGCACCTTGGTGACTTTCTTAAGTGTTATGTTGGATTCCCTTCTCTTATTTTTTCTGTATTTAATGTAGGTTTTGGTAAATATTTGGTTCATTCATTCAAATTAATTAATTAATCAGTAATTAATTTATGAATAGGCACACCTGAGTGGCCTCAGTCAGGATAGCATCTGCCTTTGGCTCAGATCATGATCCCAAGGTCCTGCGATCGAGTCCCAGGTTGGGCTCCCTGCTCAGACAAGAAGCCTGCCTCTCCCTCTGCCTCTGCAGTTTCCCCTGCTTGTTCTCTCTCTCTCTTTCTCTCTCTCTCTCTAACAAATAAATAAATAAAATCTTTTTTAAAAAATCCTATGTATATAGCAAACATTTTGTAAGTTCATTGTCATTTCATTTGAATGCATTGTGAAGTACTGGTTTTTTCCCTTCTCCCATCCTTTTATATTTTTAACATCATACTTCTTTTAATTTAGTGTATCCATTAAGTAATTATTATAGATTAATTGGATTTTAACTTTTTTATCTTTTTACTCTCATGGTAGGTTTATATGTGTTTTACCAACTCCCTTTTCTATGGCAGTGAGATTTTTTTTTTCTTACCTATATTTTCTTACTGCTCTTTATAGCCATTTTTGCTTAACATAGATCCTTTTAAATATTTCTTGTTTATTGGTGATAAGCCCCTTTAGACTTTCCTTGTCTAGGAAAACTCTATTTCTTCTGCGTTCTGAGTCATATTCTTGCCTTGTAGCATGTTCATGGTTCTTGTTTATCCTTCAGTGCTTTGAATATATTATACCATCCTCTCTGGCCTTCAAAATTTCTACTGAATAGTCCCTTATTTTCCTATGGGAGTTCTCCTTTTTGTAAGTATTACTTTCTTTTCACTGCTTTGAAGATTTTCCCTTTATCTTTTATTTTTTGACACAAAATATGTGTCTTAGGCGGCATTTCCTTGGGTTCATCTTGTTTGGTGCTCTCTATGCCTCCTGAACATAGATGGCTGCTTCCTTCACCATGTTAGGGAAGGTTACAACTATTGTTTCAAGTGAGGTTTGTTGTTGTTTTCAAATAGAGTTTCAATAGCTTTCTTCTCTTTCCATTTTGAGATCCTTCTAATGCAGTTGTTCGTATGTTGGAAGCTGCCAGAAGTCCCTTAACTTTTTTCATTTCTTTCAATTCTTTTTTTTTTTCCCTACTGTGTTTTTTTTTCTACTCTGGGTGATTTGTGTGTTCCAGATTGCTGATTAATTCTTCCATATCTCTAGTTTTTCACTTCAGTTGTATTCTGAAGTTCTGATTGGTATTTTCTCATATTTTCCATCTTCTTTTTTTGAAGTGCTAATTATTCTTTCATTCTTTTCCCAACTTTAATGAGCATCTTTATAACATTTCTTTGACTTCATCATTACACAGTTGCTTATTCATATGGTTATTGTTTGAAATTTGTCATCTTTCATTGGAATCATATTTTTTTAAAAGACTTTATTTATTTACTTGACAGACAGAGATCACAAGTAGGCAGAGAGGCAGGCAGAGACAGAGGAAGGGAAGCAGGCTCCCTGCTGTGCAGGGAACCTGATGCGGGGCTTGCTCCCAGGACCCTGAGACCATGACCTGAGCTGAAGGCAGAGGCTTAAACCACTGAGCTTATTTTCCACTGAGCTTATTAAACCACTGAATCTTATTTTTCTTCTCCTCATTTTATTTGACTTTCTGTCAAATCTGTATTGCTAGTGATATTTCTTTCTCACTGTATTTGGTGAAAAAAAAAATACAAAAAATACCAATACAAATACAAATCTGTTAATCTGCATTTCGTGGTTTAGCTTTGCGACCAAGGAATGACAGTATGGAGCATATGTCTTGCAAAATCAGAAGTTCACTTCTTCCTGGTCAACAGAATCAAGGACTCCACAGGTGTCCCTCTTTGGGTTGTTGTGAATCTCCTGTTGGGACTGGACCACAAGTGTTACTTGCATGCAGGTGGGCAGGGCTGCTCCTTCACCAAGCTGGCTGCAAGGCTTAGGCAGAATTACTGTGTGCTTTTGGTGGATGCGAGGCGAGCTGAGTCGCAGGGTTCTGTTTTGAAGGGCCTCTTCACAAAGCATGCTCCCTGGCTTTAGCAGTCTGGAGTGAGGATTGCAAATCGTGCCTGCACATGCAGAGATTAGAATTTATTACCCCAATAAGCTACCAAAAATGGTTGTCACCAGTGTCTCAGTCCTTGTGGGAAGGTTCACCTGTCTTCTATCTTCCTTCCTTCGTTCCTACCTTCCTTCCTTCCTTCCTCTCTTTCTTTCTTTCATTCTTTTTGGAAATTTTAAGTTCAAGACTCAAGTGGGAAAATTAGTAATTGCAAATGGGCTGAAAATACAGAGAACTAGAATCAGAAGTGAAGCCTGAATAAGGTAGTGAATTATTGCAATCTCAGAATAAAACTTGAACACGTAAGAACTTACTTTTTAGGGATGAGTAAATAGTTTCTTGAGGTGCAGAGTACTCCCAGTGAAGATACTCTACAGATTAATGAGAAGACAACAGTGAAGTAAGAATATTATGTCAACTCAATTGATAAAGCAGTTACAGGTTTGCATTTCTGAAGGAAGTTGTATTGTGGGTAAAAATGCTATCAAACAGCATCACATGCTATGAGAAATCCTTCATGGAGAGAAAGAGTAAATTCATGCAGCAAACCTCACTCTTGTCTTAAGATGTTGCCACAGCCTCCCCAACCTTAGCAATTCTCACCCTGCTCAGTCAGCAGCCATCAATACCAAGACTAGATGCTCCAACAACAAAAGGATTGACTCCCTGAAAGCTCAATATTTAGCATAATTTTTTTTTTTTTAGCAAGAAAGCATTTTGTCATTAAGGTATATACATTGTTTTTCTTAGACATAATGCTGTAGCACATGTAAAAGTATACTGTACTCTATCCCTTCAATAAACTCTGCTTTCACCTTCAAAAAAATTATACTGTACCTTACAGTGTAAACGTAATTCTTACATGCACCAGGAAGACAAGAGGTTTGTTGCAGTGGTCTGGAACTGAACTCACTATGCCTCTGTACTGTGTCTGTAATTTTCCTATATGTACTCCCTGTTGGCTTTTCCCTGGCGATTTTGGGGTTTATGCATCCTATGCAGGATGTAAAGGTTTGGTGCCTGATATGGAGCTCTTATCTCTCACTCCTGAGGGAGAAATTATGCACCTTTGAAATCCCTCCCAACAATGGACCACTGTGCCTACAGTATGGTATTTCCTTAGCAAGTTTGTATCTCTGCCTTTTCTACTAATCTTAGTGCTATCCCTTGCTGTGGAGGCTCTGTAAATCCAGTTTCTCATACGTATTCTAAGAATTCTTACATCTTCTTACAGAATTAACGCCTTTGCCAACCTTATTTATCCCTGATTCATATAGTTGGAATAGTAGCTACCATATTGTTATTTTCTTATTCTCTATTTGGTTCCCTGTTATTATTTCTATGTTTATCTTAAACCCTTCTCTATGGATTGCAGTTTTATTTTTTCAGGCTTTTTAAAAATCCTTTTTTAATTCAAGTTTTTTAACATATAGTGTGTTACTAGGTTCAGGGTAGAGCTTAGTGAGTCATCTGTTCCGTATAACACCCAGTGCTCATTACATCAAGTGCTCTCCTTAATGTCCATCACTCAATTACCACCTCCCTACCTCTCCTCCAGCAACATTATTTGTTCCCTAGAGTTAAGAGTCTCTTAAGGTTTGCCTCTTTCTCTTTTTTATCTTATTTTTCCTTCCCTTCCCATACGTTCATCTGTTTTGTTTCTTAAATTCCATATGTGAGTGAAATCATATGGTGTATGTCTTCCTCTGACAACTTACTTCACTTAGAATACGAAACTCTAGTCCCACCTGTGTCATTGCAAATGGCAAGGTTTCACGTTTTTTTGATGGCTGAATAATATTCTATTGTGTATATATATTACAACTTCTTTCCTATCCATTCATCAATCAAAGGACATCTGGCTCTTTTCATGTTTTGGCAATTGTGGACAATGCTGCTAAAAGGTTTTGATCTCAATGAAGTGCCAATAGTTCATTTTTGCTTTTGTTTCCCTTGCCTTTGGAGACATGTCTTGATGTCTCCAAAGTTGATGTGGCTGGAGGTTAATGAGGTTGCTGCTTGTGTTCTCCTCTAGGATTTTGATGGATTCCTGTCTCACATTGAGGTCTTTCATCCATTTTGAGTTTATCATTGTGTAGGGTGTAAGAAAATCATGCAGGGTCATTTTGGATACTGTGGCTGTCCAGTTGTCCCAACATCATTTGTTGAAGAGGCTGTCTTTTTTTCCTTTGGATATTCTTTACTGCTTTGTCAAAGATTAGTTGACCATAACGTTGTGGGTCCATTTCTGGGTTTTCTATTCTATTCCATTCATTAATGTGTCTGTTTTTGTGCCCATACCATACTCGTAATGATTCCAGCTTTGTAATGATTCTCATAATGATTCCAGCCTGAAGTCCAGAATTGTGATGCCTCTAGCTTTGGTTTTCTTTTCAACATTCCATTGGTGTTTAGGCTCTTCTGTAGTTCCATACATATTTTAGAATTGTTTTTCTAAAATATGTTTTCCTTTATGTCTTCCTCAATTTCTTTCTTTTTTGCTAGCAACTTCTGAGCAAGACATGGTATTTCTTGGAGAGAACAAAATATAACATGTTCTTAGCATAAGCACAATAATAGTATTGGAATTACAGCTGACTAGCAAACTTCCATGGTGGTCAGACAATTCTCATGTATCAGTCACAAGCTGTTATGCTGCTTAGGGGCATCCGGCCTGTTATCTTTCTCTCTCTGGTTCTCTAATCGACAGGTGTTGCTTATTACCCATTGAATTAATAACATAGCAAAGGATTATGGATATAGGCTACTCTAATCCTGAAACATTGCAGGGGGTTTCCAAATATCCAAATAGTCACTATTTTAGACAACTAATAAACTTAACATTGTGCATAGTGGAACATCCTGGTCTTATGTGCTTCCTGATGTCCACTTATAAAGTACACACAGGCCGAGTGAATTCTTCCAAGAATGTTTAACCCTGTTCTGATCATGAGTAAACAATCAAATGATCTCAGATTCTGGTCACTTGTACAAAACAACTGGTCTGCCCTCTTTATAAATGTCAAATATGTTAAAAGAAAAAAGAAAAGGTAAAAATGGTGATTTAACTAAATTAAAATTTTAAAAAATAACCAAATAAGTTTTGAATGGATTTTTAAAATTAAAAATAGTTAAAACATTTGATTATAGAGTAACTTAATATGGTCTATCATATTATGTTGAAATAATGTTAATAGGGGCGCCTGGGTGGCTCAGTGGGTTAAAGCCTCTGCCTTCAGCTCAGGTCATGATCCCAGGGTCCTGGGATCGAGCCCCATTATCGGGCTCTCTGCTCAGCAGGGAGCCTGCTTCGTCCCTTCTCTCTCCCTGCCTGCCTCTCTGCCTACTTGTGATCTGTCTGTCAAATAAATAAATAAAAACTTTAAAAAAAGAAAGAATGTTAATAGTTGTGGTGATATTGGAATTATGTGAAAAATCTCTCAGGACACCTGGGTTGCTGAGTCAGTTAAGCATCTGCTTTTGGCTCAGGTCACGATCTTGGGTTCTTGGGATCAAGTCCCACAGTGGGCTGCCTGTCTCAGTGGGGAGCCTGCTTTTCCCTCTCTCTCAAATACATAAAATATTTAAGTCTCTCATTTTAGGAAAATGCAGATAAAATCTTCAAAAGTTGTCTATAGTCTGATGTCTACAAACAACTTGCAAGTGGTTTGGAAATGTTTGTACCATATAGAAGCTTATATACATATATATGTAAATCATGTTTATATATGTGGATATAGACATATGGATAGATGTAGATACAGATGGTCCCAATTTATGACAGTTTGATTTATGACTCTTCAAATTTACAATGGTTTGAAAGTAATCTGCATTCAGTAGAAATTGCACTTTAAATTTTGAACTTTGAATTTGCCCTGAGATGGTACCATGCAGTCCTTTCTCCTGATGTTGTGCAGTGCAACAAGGCAGGAGATCCCATCGGAGATGCAGTAACAAGTCTTAATAACCAATACACTGACAACACTTCTGTACCCACCCAATCACTTCATCTGCCTTTTTTCTATACTATTAAATAGGTTACATGGCATATCCCATATGTTATTATAAATAGGCTTGACATTAGACGATTTTGCCCAACTTTAGGCTAATGTTATAAGTGTGCTGAAGACATTTAAGGTAAGCTAGCCTAATCTATGATGTTCAGTAGGTTAAGTGTATTAAATGCATTTTGACTTGAGATATTTTCACTTTATAATGTGTTTATTGGGAGGTAACCCCAATATTATATATTCATGTATATGTAGGGAGAATATTATGGATGAATTTTCAGAATTGACCCTGGGTCATTTGGAATTGTCTATATAATCTGATTAAAGGTATTAATAACTATTTCTGGTAGTAAACAGAGAGACTTCATATCATGGTATGACAATGGAGATATTGAAATATCTTGCATTGGATACTTGCATTGTTTTGAAGTAGGTTTCTGTGATTTGTCCTGCATAACCAATCACCCTGACATGCACGCACACATGAATGTTTGTGAGACTTGTGATGCATGAGTGACCTTGGGAGCCTGGTTAGTTGGCATTAGCTGGCCTGCAGGTCAGAACTGGCACTTCTGGTCTGGATGGCAAGAGCTGTAAATCTTGCCTTATAGTTTACCCTCTGCTCCAGGCTGGTCAGGCAACCTGAAATGGAATCCAGGAGCGAGGCAAGCACAGCTAGTTCAGGCTGGTGAATATGTAAAGACATGATAAGATAGGAATGCAGCTTGCTCCAAATGGCATACAGTTGCCCTAAACATAGGCAAGCAACTGTTCAGGCCCCATCATTTGTGCTATAACTATGGCCCTTATGGGGATTACCATAAATCCTTATGGGGATTACCAGTTAGGAGTCTTCACCCAGACCTCTCAGTTAAGACTAGCCTGGCTGCCTCCACAGAGTTTTGCCGGCTAATAGGGTTGGATGTTACGAGTACCTGATTTGATGTAACTCTGTCTTACTCTCCTTTACTGCTTACCATTGCCCTCATGTATATGCAGATTTCCCTTTTCTGCTATTAGATTTTTATAATATCAACAAACTGTTTTTTTTTCCCTCTTTCGAAATAAAGTATGGTTGCCATGCATCTTTTGTGTAGAACAATACTCCTAATCAAATTTTGTAAAAATCAAGGTTCTGGATTATCTGATATTTGATACCTTAGAACATTTTGTCAGACTAGTGGGTATAAACAACTTTAATGGTTGCTTCTAATTGTACTTTAATTTTAATTTCACTCTCGTGCCAGTCTTCTTCCGATTCATCTGCTACTGCTGGGTTTTCCCCCACCCACTTTCTTTTAGAATCCAAAATTCTCAATGGCTTCCTTTGATACAGGAAAAATGTACACAATATGTATGGAACACCTTGAAGCCCTCCCATCTTCCCAGAGTGCTTTGAGCCTTTGCCTTGACTCACACCACTGCTGGCACTTCATATACATTCCTGAAGTGCTTAGTCAGAGAGGAATGGCAGGCTATACCCTGTCTGGATGCCAGTTCATGGAATCATTAACCATGGGCATGAGATACAAGAGTGACCCATCCTCCATTTATAGCGTGCACATTTCTCCTCAAAACCATATTTCTTCCATGTTGGGTGGCAGTGTTTTGTCTTTGACTTAGAGAACAACATGATCATTTCCACTGCATGAATCTGTCATGTGTTTTCCAACACTTTCAAATTTGAGATTACCTTGCTTTTATTTACTTTTAACCCTTGAGCTGCATGGTTGTATTACCAGGAGCTATTCTTGCAACATATAGTTAAAATATTTTGTTTCTTTGGGAATGGTCTGGGTGAGTACAATGGATGCTATGGATTTAATTTATGAAACTGCAAGTTAATGTGAAATTTTTTCCAAGTTCCTATTTCTAAACCTCATTGTTAGAGTTCCCAGGGGGAGAAGTTGGGATGTTGCTTTGTAAACTTTAAGCTGATATGAAAATAAAAATACTACTTTTCCGAGTGGGTTAAAGCCTCTGCCTTCGGCTCAGGTCATGATCCCAGGGTCCTGGGATTGAGCCCCAAATCGGGCTCTCTGCTCAGCAGGGAGCCTGCTTCGTCCTCTCTCTCTGCCTGCCTCTAGCCTTCTTCTGATCTCTGTCAAATAAATAAATAAAATCTAAAAAAAAAAAAAGAGAGGAGTCAAGATGGCGGAGAAGTAGCAGGCTGAGACTCTTCAGGTAGCAGGAGATTAGCTAAATAGCTTATCTAAAGATTGCAAACACCTGCAAATCCAACGGGAGATCGAAGAGAAGAAGAACAACAACTCCAGAAACAGAAAATCAACCACTTTCTGAAAGGTAGGACTGGCAGAGAAGTGAATCCAAAGCGATGGGGAAGATAGACCGCGGCGGGAGGGGCCGGCTCCCGGCGAGCGGCGGAGAAACGGAGCACAAAATCAGGACTTTTAAAAGTCTGTTCTGCTGAGGGACATCGCTCCAGAGGCTTAACCAGGGTGAAGCCCAGGCGGGGTCAGCGTGGCCTCAGGTCCCGCAGGGTCACAGAAGGATCGGGGGTGTCTGAGTGTCGCAGAGCTTACAGGTATTAGAACAGGGAAGCCGGCTACAGAGACAGAGCCGAGTAGTGAGCTCTTGAACCAGTTACAGGGTTACCTTGAACCAGTCACAGGCTCGGTCAGCTCGGAGTGCGGCCAGAGGCCAGGGTGATGGGAGAAATTGGGCGCTGTTCTCTGAGGGCGCACTGAGGAGTGGGGCCCCGGGCTCTCGGCTCCTCCGGGCCGGACACCGGGAGGCCGCCATCTTCACTCCCGCCCTCCGGAACTCTACGGAAAGCGCTCAGGGAACAAAAGCTCCCGAAAGCAAACCCAGCAAACCCAAGCAGATTTCTCAGCCCGGCCCCGAGTAAGGGCGGTGCAACTCCGCCTGGGGCAAAGACACTTGAGAATCACTACAACAGGCCCCTCCCCCAGAAGATCAACAAGAAACCCAGCCAGGACCAAGTTCACCTACCAAGGAGTGCAGTTTCTATACCAAGGAAAGCGGCGGAATTCCAGAGGAGTAAAAAGCAAAGCATGGAACTCATGGCTTTCTTCCCATGATTCTTTAGCCTTGCAGTTAATTTAATTTTTTTATTTTTTTTCTTTTTCAATTTTTTTTTCTCTTCTTCTGCTAAATTTTTTTAACTTTTACCGTTTTCTTTTTTAACGTTTTTTAAATAGTTTATCTAATATATAGATATAGATATATATATATATATTGTTTTCCTTTTTATATTTTTTCTTTATCGGTTTTCTTTTTTTAATTTCTTTTTTCTTTCTTTTTTTTTTTTTTTTCTTTCTGAACCTCTTTTATCCCCTTTCTCCCCCCTCACGATTTGGGATCTCTTCTGATTTGGCTAAAGCATGTTTTCCTGTGGTTGTTGCCACCCTCTTAGTATTTTACTTGCTCCTTCATATACTCTTATCTGGACAAAATGACAAGGCGGAAAAATTCACCACAAAAAAAAGAACAAGAAGCAGTACCAAAGGCTAGGGACCTAATCAATGCAGACATTGGGAATATGTCAGATATAGAGTTCAGAATGATTATTCTCAAGGTTCTAGCCGGGCTCGAAAAAGGCATGGAAGATATTAAAGCAACCCTCTCGGGAGATATAAAAGCCCTTTCTGGAGAAATAAAAGGAAGTAATAAAAAAAAAGTTGAAATCAAAAAAGCTAATAATGAGGTGCAATAAAAAATGGAGGCTCTCACTGCTAGGATAAATGAGGCAGAAGAAAGAATTAGCGATACAGAAGACCAAATGACAGAGAATAAAGAAGCTGAGCAAAAGAGGGACAAACAGCTACTTGACCACGAGGGGAGAATTCGAGAGATAAGTGACACCATAAGACGAAACAACATTAGAATAATTGCGATTCCAGAAGAAGAAGAAACAGAGAGGGGAGCGGAAGGTATATTGGAGAGAATTATTGGAGAGAATTTCCCCAATATGGCAAAGGGAACAAGCATCAAAATCCAGGAGGTTCAGAGAACCCCTCCTCAAAATCAATAAGAATAGGTCCACACCCCATCACCTAATAGTAAAATTGACAAGTCTTAGTGACAAAGAAAAGATTCTGAAAGCAGCCCGGGAAAAGAAGTCTGTAACGTACAATGGTAAAAATATTAGATTGGCAGCAGACTTATCCACAGAGACCTGGCAGGCCAGAAAGAGCTGGCACGATATATTCAGAGCACTAAACGAGAAAAACATGCAGCCAAGAATACTATATCCAGCTAGGCTATCATTGAAAATAGGAGGAGAGATTAAAAGCTTCCAGGACAAACAAAAACTGAAAGAATTTGCAAACACCAAACCAGCTCTACAGGAAATATTGAAAGGGGTCCCCTAAGCAAAGAGAGACCCTAAAAGTAGTAGATCAGAAAGAAACAGAGACAATATACAATAACAGTCACCTTACAGGCAATACAATGGCACTAAATTGATATCTCTCAATACTTACCCTGAATGTTAATGGGCTAAATGCCCCAATCAAAAGACACAGGGTATCAGAATGGATAAAAAAACAAAACCCACCTATATGTTGCCAAGAAGAAACTCATCTTAAACCCGAAGACACCTCCAGGTTTAAAAGTGAAGGGGTGGAAAAGAATTTACCATGCTAATGGACATCAGAAGAAAGCAGGAGTGGCAATCCTTATAGCAGATCAATTAGATTTTAAGCCAAAGACTCTAATAAGAGATGAGGAAGGACACTATATCATACTCAAAGGAACTGTCCAACAAGAAGATCTAACAATTTTAAATATCTATGCCCCTAACGTGGGAGCAGCCAACTATATAAACCAATTAATAACAAAATCAAAGAAACACATCGACAAGAATACAATAATAGTAGGGGACTTTAACACTCCCCTCACTGAAATGGACAGATCGTCCAAGCAAAAGATCAACAAGGAAATAAAGGCCTTAAATGACACACTGGACCAGATGGACATCACAGATCTATTCAGAACATTTCATCCCAAAGCAAGAGAATACACATTCTTCTCTAGTGCACATGGAACATTCTCCAGAAGAGATCACATCCTCAGTCCTAAATCAGGTCTCAACCGGTATCAAAAGATTGGGATCATTCCCTGCATATTTTCAGACCACGATGCTCTGAAGCTAGAACTCAATCACAAGAGGAAATTTGGAAAGAACCCAAATACATGGAGACTAAACAGCATCCTTCTAAGGAATGAATGGGTCAACCAGGAAATTAAAGAAGAATTGAAAAAATTCATGGAAACAAATGATAATGAAAACACAACGGTTCGGAATCTGTGGGACACAACAAAGGCAGTCCTGAGAGGAAAATATATAGCGGTACAAGCCTTTCTCAAGAAACAAGAAAGGTCTCAGGTACACAACCTAACCCTACACCGAAAGGAGCTGGAGAAAGAACAAGAAAGAAAGCCTAAACCCAGCAGGAGAAGAGAAATCATAAAGATCAGAGCAGAAATCAATGAAATAGAAACCAAAAAAACAATAGAACAAATCAACGAAACTAGGAGCTGGTTCTTTGAAAGAATTAATAAGATTGATAAACCCCTGGCCAGACTTCTCAAAAAGAAAAGAGAGAGGACCCAAATAAATAAAATCATGAATGAAAGAGGAGAGATCACAACGAACACCAAAGAAATACAGACAATTATAAGAACATACTATGAGCAACTCTACGCCAACAAATTTGACAATCTGGAAGAAATGGATGCATTCCTAGAGACATAGAACTACCACAACTGAACCAGGAAGAAATAGAAAGCCTCAACAGACCCATAACCAGTAAGGAGATTGAAACAGTCATCAAAAATCTCCAAACAAACAAAAGCCCAGGGCCAGATGGCTTCCTTGGGGAATTCTACCAAACATTTAAAGAAGAACTAATTCCTATCCTCCTGAAACTGTTCCAAAAAATAGAAATAGAAGGAAAACTTCCAAACTCAAGGCCAGCATCACCTTGATCCCAAAACCAGACCAAGATCCCATCAAAAAAGAGAACTACAGACCAATATCCTTGATGAGCACAGATGCAAAAATTCTCGCCAAAATACTAGCCAATAGGATTCAACAGTACATTAAAAGGATTATTCACCACGACCAAGTGGGATTTATTCCAGGGCTGCAAGGTTGGTTCAACATCCGCAAATCAATCAATGTGACACAACACATTAATAAAAGAAAGAACAAGAACCATATGATACTCTCCGTAGATGCTGAAAAAGCATTTGACAAAGTACAGCATCCCTTCCTGATCAAAACTCTTCAAAGTGTAGGGATGGACAGCACATACCTCAATATTATCAAAGCCATCTATGAAAAACCCACCGCAAATATCATTCTCAATGGAGAAAAACTGAAAGCTGTTCTGCTGAGGTCAGGAACACGGCAGGGATGTCCATTATCACCACTGCTATTCAGCATAGTACTAGAAGTCCTAGCGTCAGCAATCAGACAACAAAAGGAAATTAAAGGCATCCAAATCGGCAAAGAAGAAGTCAAACTATCACTCTTTGCAGATGATATGATACTATATGTGGAAAACCCAAAAGACTCCACTCCAAAACTGCTAGAACTGGTACGGGAATTCAGTAAAGTGTCAGAATATAAAATCAATGCACAGAAATCAGTTGCATCTCTCTACACCAACAACAAGACAGAAGAAAGAGAAATTAAGGAGTCCGTCCCATTTACAATTGCACCCAAAACTATAAGATACCTAGGTATAAACCTAACCAAAAAAATTAAAAATCTATGCACAGAAAACTATAAAGTACTCATGAAAGAAATTGAGGAAGACACAAAGAAATGGAAAAATGTTCCATGCTCCTGGATTGGAAGAATAAATATTGTGAAAATGTCTATGCTACCTAAAGCAATCTACACATTTAATGCAATTCCTATCAAAGTACCATCCTTTTTTTTTTTTTTTCAAAGAAATGGAACAAATAATCCTAAAATTTATATGGAACCAGAAAAGACCTCGAATAGCCAAAGGAATATTGAAAAAGAAAGCCAAAGTTGGTGGCATCACAATTCCGGACTTCAAGCTCTATTACAAAGCTGTCATCATCAAGACAGCATGGTCCTGGCACAAAAACAGAAACATGGATCAATGGAACAAAATAGAGAGCCCAGAAATAGACCCTCAACTCTATGGTCAACTCATCTTCGACAAAGCAGGAAAGAATGTCCAATGGAACAAAGACAGCCTCTTCAATAAATGGTGTTGGGAAAATTGGACAGCCACATGCATAAGAAAGAATGAAATTGGATCATTTTCTTACACCACACACGAAAATAGACTCAAAATGGATGAAGGATCTCAATGTGAGAAAGGAATCCATCAAAATCCTTGAGGAGAACACAAAGGAATCCATCAAAATCCTTGAGGAGAACAAAATCCTTGAGAAGAACACCTCTTCGACCTCAGCCGCAGCAACATCTTCCTAGGAACATCACCAAAGGCAAGGGAAGCAAGGGCAAAAATGAACTATCGGGATTTTATCAAGATCAAAAGCTTTTGCACAGCAAAGGAAACAGTGAACAAAACCAAAAGACAACTGACAGAATGGGAGAAGATATTTGCAAATGACATATCAGATAAAGGGCTAGTGTCCAAAATCTATAAAGAACTTAGCAAACTCAACACCCAAAGAACAAATAATCCAATCAAGAAATGGGCAGAGGACATGAACAGACATTTCTGCAAAGAAGACATCCAGATGGCCAACAGATACATGAAAAAGTGCTCCACATCACTCGGCATCAGGGAAATACAAATCAAAACCACAATGAGATCCCACCTCACACCAGTCAGAATGGCTAAAATTAACAAGTCAGGAAATGACAGATGCTGGCGAGGATGCGGAGAAAGAGGAACCTTCTTACACTGTTGGTGGGAATGCAAGCTGGTGCAACCACTCTGGAAAACAGCATGGAGGTTCCTCAAAATGTTGAAAATAGAACTACCCTATGACCCAGCAATTGCACTGCTGGGTACTTACCCTAAAGATACGAACGTAGTGATCCGAAGGGGCACGTGCACCCGAATGTTTATAGCAGCAATGTCCACAATAGCCAAACTATGGAAAGTCCTAGATGTCCATCCACAGACGAATGGATAAAGAAGATGTGGAATGGACAATCGAATACTATGCAGCCATCAAAAGAAATGAAATCTTGCCATTTGCGATGACATGGATGGAACTAGAGGGTATCATGCTTAGCGAAATAAGTCAATCAGAGAAAGACAACTATCGTATGATCTCCCTGATATGAGGGAGAGGAGATGCAACATGGGGGGTTGAAGGGGTAGGAGAAGAGTAAATGAAACAAGATGGAATTGGGAGGGAGACAAACCATAAGTGACTCTTAATCTCACAAAACAAACTGAGGGTTGATGGGGGGAGGGGGGTTGGGAGAGGGGGGGTGGGGTTATGGACATTGGGGAGGGTATGTGCTATGGTGAGTGCTGTGGAGTGTGTAAACCTGGAGATCCACAGACCTGTTACCCCTGGGGATAAAAATATATTATATGTTTATAAAAAATAAAATTTAAAAAAAATACTACTTTTCCTCTTTCTTATCTTTCAAACAAAGTGAACTAGACAAAAGATGATTTTACTTTTGCTTTCTTTTTAAACAGTTCCTTAAAACATAAAAAAACAAAACAAAACAAAACCAGTTTCCCCTGTAATTGATTCACTTCAATTCCATTCCTTGAGGCATAAGTATTGTTAATTAACTACAATTGAACACACTTTGGCTTGGGTATTAAATCTGAGTTATATTAAACAGACTTCATGATAGTACTGATGTGGTTCCAGCTGGGAATAGAGCTAATAGTAATATAAACATTGGGCTTTTAATATCCTGTCTGGTTGTATTTTATTGTTTACTATTAAGTGCAAAACTAATTCAAAGTATACTAATTTTTTATTGCATTGCACACATTTTATGACTTCCAGGGATCATATGAGAGGAAATAAATATAGCAGTAGCAGTGCATTGTGAGGGAGGGTATGTGCTCTGGTGAATGTTGTGAAGTGTGTAAGCCTGATGATTCACGGACCTGTACCCTTGGGGAAAATAATATATTACCTGTTAATAAAAAAATTTTAAAACAAAATAACAATGCATTGTAGAAAAATAGGAAATCCTAACTATGTGTACAATTTAAACATTTTTTTTTAAATATTTTATTGGGGCGCCTGGGTGGCTCAGTGGGTTGAGCCTCTGCCTTCGGCTCAGGTCATGGTCTCAGGGTCCTGGGATGGGGCCCCGCATTGGGCTCTCTGCTCAGCAGGGAACCTGCTTCCTCCTCTCTCTCTGCCTGCCTCTCTGCCTACTTGTGATCTCTGTCAAATAAATAGATAAATAAATAAATAATATTTTTAAAAATATATTTATTTATTTATTTGACAGAGAGAGAGAGAGAGCACAACTGGGAGAGTGGCAGGCAGAACAGGGGGAGGCGGATGTGGGACTCAAACCCAGGACCCTGAGACCATGACCTGAGCCAAAGGCAGTTGCTTAACCAACTGAGCCACACAGATGCCCAATTTAAACATTTTAAATTCCAACCACCTCTCTCTATTAGTGGAAAAGAAATGGTTTAATGGCCACTCTGGGGTAGCACAGAAGACAGGGTATTTAGGCATTACTATATATTTTCCCTATCATCTTGGAATATATATCTTTTCAAACTGGAAATTTATTAGAATCCAGAAATACTTCGCCAAGCAAAGATGATTAGGACAGCCTTTTATTCATCAAAGAACCACCTGTAGACCATTGTAGTCAATCTTTTAACATGCCTGTCCTTGTTTTTATTTCTTAGTCTTTCTGTCTCTTCTCCATACTTTAATTCACTTCTCTCAATTCTAATATTATGTTCCAAAAGCCAAGGAGGAGAGTTGAGGAGAAGGAGCCCTCAAACCAGAAAACATAGATTGCCTTTTATTATTTATTATTTATTCATACCAAACATATTTAGAATAATTCTCTTTTATAACCTGATAGCATACATTTCTCCAATTACTTCCCCCCTTTAAAAACGTGGAATTTCACTTGTGGAATTCATACTTTTTAGCTACAAATTAGCAAAAACTTGGCCAAACTTTATTAGTCAAGCATGAAACAGTTGTTTCCTTGCAATGTCACTTTCATCCATCAGTAGAACTCTTACAGTTTGTCAATCTTCTGACTTCTTTGGAGCCAAACAAGGAGAATCCCAAACTCAGTGTAAAGCTTGAGGCAAAAGTACAGTTGCATGGCTAACTCCTGGATATTTCATGGGGTTTTAAAGAAACTTAAAACTATGGCTATGGCATACCTGTATGTCAATAATCAAACATATTTTGAATACAACATGTGACCTGAAAAGATTTTACTATATTTCAAATTCAAAATAGCAAAACCATGCAAATTCATTCCCAAACCTTTGAGCCTATGAGAATGCTTGTTGGAGTGGAAAACTTTTACAGTGCTTTCCTGTCAATCATAGTCAAATCATTATTTGAAGCAGATAGGGTGAGTTTAGAGGACACATTAACACTTTTTACGTTCATAGGTGTTTCTTGGATCTTGAAATGACATGTATGTCCTTAGTCCTATTGGTCACTAAATTTAAGCCCCCTCTGGAGTTTGCTGACCATGGATGAGCAGCTCCTCCACAATGGTCTCCTCTATTTTCCTACAAATAAGTAGAATACTAAAACTTGTATTTGGGGGGTTCTTTTCCAAGAGCGACCTACTCCAGGCATCGAGGGTGCTGCTATGATTCTTGAAATAGGCAACATCCAATCTGGAGCTGAAAAAGAAAAGGATAGCATTTCAATAATATGTAATCAGAAGTGTACAGCTGTGCTCTTTGATCTCAGTTTTGGTAAAGGAACCATTTGTCAGAAGTGAGAAAAATGAGAAAAACAAAACAAAACATATGTTTCTGTCTTATGCACTTGAGAAGAGTATTAGCATTTTGGGGAAAATGGAGCTCAGCTAAGGCTAGGAAATAACAAGGGATGAGGCTGTCATGGTTATAGTTGTAATAGTGTTGGGCAGGGATTGGAAAATTTTTTCTGTAATGGGCCAGATTGTAAATATTTTAGACTTTATGTGGCATATAGTCTCTGTCACAACTAACTCTGTCATTGCAGCATGAAAGCAGCCCTAGACAATACTTCAATGAATGGGTGGTCAATAGAAAATATTTGCTTTTTATTATTAAAACCGTTTGCTGATGCCTCATCTAGGTCATCTATAACTTTGGATTTATAGAAAATAAAATAGTGTTTTACTTATTCATAGGGAGAGGAAGGAAACTGGCTTGATTTTCAGGAGCAGCTACATACCACCCCCCACCCATGTCTATAATACTTTATTAGAGAACGGCAGTGTGCCTAACTTTTTAAAATTCAAATTCAGAAACAATATTGCCTGAGATGGCCTAGAACAAATGGCAGACCTTGAACTGGATGAGCAACTCTTTAGTAGAATGATGGGTTTTGAAAAATTTGTAAAGTTAATTATTGTAGTCGTGAGCTCTCTTCATATTTCACTTAAGGGTAGAATGTTCATGTTCATTAGGAGGAAAACAAAGCTCTATCTGTTAGGTTTGTCTCACACATGGAGGCCTTTATGAGCAAATGAAAATGGTGCAGGTTACCTGGAGGCATGTTAAAGACTTATATTATTCATACCCTAACATTGTTAACATAAACAGATAGATGGATGACATAATTGTTTTGTTTGTTTTAGCCTCTGAGGTAACTGAAGTCAAGACAAAGTAGCTATCTAAAGAATCACCACAGTCTTATAGAATCACTCTGTTCTTGACCAAACATGGGATGTAAAGCTTTGAAGGGAACCTGGTAATATGTACTTCCACAAACCAGAGCCGATAAAGTACTTTTCTTTTTCATTCAGAAGCAGCCTTTTTTCCTTCCAAATTTCTTTAGCAGAGTACACTTTTCCCAACTACCTAAATGCAGAAAAGGTGTATTTTTAAAGTGCAGGACTCCATCCTAGAACCCTGGGATAATGACCTGAGTTGAAGGCAGACACTTAACCAACTGAGCCACCCAGGTGTTCTAATCATTCTAAATATTTTAATTACCCTAAATAGTCTATGTTGAATGTGCCTGAGATTACTTCGTTATTACTTAACTTGATTATTAACTTTTTAAATACTAATTCACATATATCAACCATTCACTTAACTTTTTGTGATTATTCTTTGTTTTCAAAACTGGAATAGAATTTTACAGCCTCATTTTATTATTATTATTATTATTATCATTCTACTACAGTTAATTTCTGGTACTATATTAGTTTCAGGGGTAAAATACAGTGATTGAACAATTCTCTACATTACTCAGTGCTCATCAAGATAAGTGCACTCTTCATCCCCATCACCTATTTCACCTATCCCCCCCTCCCTCCTCTGGTAACCATCAGTTTGTTCTCTGGGGATAAGATTCTGGTTTTTTTCTTTCTTTCTTTCTTTTTTCTTTGTTAATTTTATTTCTCAAATTCCACATATGAGTAAAACCACATGGTGTTGTTCTTTTTTTGACTGGCTTATTTGTTTAGTATTATACTCTGTAGGTCCACTCATGTTGTTGCAATGGCAAGATTTCATTCTTTCTATGGCTCGGTAACATTCCACAGTGTCTATATATGTATTCATATACAAATATCACATTTTCTTTATTCACTTATTGTTGGACACACACCTAGGCTGCTTGCATACCTTGACCATTATAAATAATGCTTCAATAAACAAAAGTGTGCATGTATCTTTTCAAAGCAGTGGTTCCATTGTCTTTGGATGAATATCCAAAAGTGGAACTAATGTCTATATGGTAATTCTATTTTTAATTTTTTGAGGAACGTCCATACTGTCTTTCTCCAGTTGCTGCAGCAGTTTGCATTCCCATCAACAGTACAGGAACGTTTTTTCTCCACTTCCTCACCACTTATTATTCCTTATCTTTTTTTGTTTTAGCCATTCTGGCAGGTCATTGTTTTGATTTCTATTTCACTGATGACTAGCAAGCAACTTCCCGTGTGTCTGTTGGCCATCTGTATGTTTTCTTTGAAAAAATGTCCATTCATATCCTTTGTCCATTTTAATTGGATTATTCGGGGGTTGGTGTATGTTCTTTAGAATTTTGGATATTAACTCTTTATCTGACATATCATTTGCAAATATTTTCTCTCATTCAGTAGGTTGCCTTTTTCTTTTGTTTCCTTCATTGTGCAGAAGTCTTTTGTTCTGATGTAGTCCCAATACTTTAACTTTGTTTGTTTCTCTTACCAAGGGAGACATATCTAGAAATATGTTCTATGGTTGATGTCAAAGAGATTACTGCCTGAGATATATTTTAGGTATTTCACGGCTTAAGGTCCCACATTTAAATCTTTAATTAATTTTGAGTTTATAAGAAAGTGATCCAGTGTCTTTCTTTTGCATGTAGCTGTCCAGCTTTCTAAACACCATTTGTCAAAAAGACTGTCTTTTCCCCATTGTATATTCTTACCACCTTTGACATAGATTAGTTGACAATGAAAACATGGGTTTATTTCTGGACATTCTATTCTGCTTTTGTGTGAGTACCATATTTGGTTACTACAGCATTGTAGTATCTATTGGAATCTGGGTTATTGTGATACTTACAGCCTCATTCTTCTTTTTCAACACTGCTTTAGGTATTGGGGGTCCTTTGTGGTTCCATAAGAATTGTAGTATTATTTATGTTAGGTTTGTGAAAAAATAGCTATTGCTAGGGATTGCATTAAATCTGTAAATTGCTTTGGGCAGTGTGGATATTTTAATACTATTGTTTCTTCCCAATCCATGAATGTGGAATATCTTTCCACGGTTTGCCTTCAGTTTCTTTCATTGGTATTTTAGTTTTTGGAGTAGTCTTTCACTGGTGGTTAAGTTTATTCCTAGACATTTTATTCTTTGACACAATTGTAAATAGAATTGTTTCCTTAATTTCCCTTTCTGACATTTCATTATCATGCGACAGATTTCTGAATATCAATTTTGTGTCCTATTACCAATTTCATTTGTCAGTTCTAATAGTTTTTGGTGAAAACCATAACATTTCTGGAAGAAATCATAGGCAGTAACCTCTTTGGCATCGGCCATGGAGACATTTTTCCAGATTCGTCTCCTCTGGCAGGAGAAACAAAAGCAAAATGAAGTTTTCAGGACCATACCAAAAGAAAATCCTTTTGCAAAGTGAAGGAAACCATCTAGAAAACAATTAGACCACCTTCTGAATGGGAGAAGATATTTGCAAATAATATACCTAATAAGGGGTTAAAAGCCCAAATATAAAAAGAACATATACAAATCAATGCTAAAAAGCCCCACAAACAATCCAGTTAAAAAGCAGGCAAAGGACACGAATAGACAACTTTTCAAGGAAGACATCCAGATGACCAACAGACACATGAAAAGATGTTCAACATCACTATCAGGGAACGGCAAATCAAAACACAATGAGATACTAACTCACGGTTGCCAGAATGGCTGAAATAAAAGAGACAAGGAATAACAAGTGTTTGGGAGGATGTGGATGAAAATGAACCCTCTGCACTGTTATTGAGAATGCAAACTTGTGCAGCAACTGTGTAAAGCAGTATGGAGTGTCCCCAAAAAATCAAAAATGGAATTACCATATTGTCTAGTAATTCCACTTTTGGGTATTCATCCAAAGGAAATGGAACCACTAATTTGAAAAGATACATGGTAGCCTGTGTTTATTGCAACACTATTTACGATAATTATAAGATATGAAGGCAACCCAAAAGTGTGTGTGTGTGTATGTATACATACATATACACACATACATACACACATACATATTTGTGTCTATATACGTATATATAGATATACATACACAATGTATTTTACTCAGCATAAAAAAGGCTGAAATCTTGCCACTTGCAACAACATGGGTGGATCTTAAGGGTATTATGCTAAGTGAAATAAGTCAGTCAGAGAAAGACGAACATCATATGATTTTACTCATATATGGAATATAAGAAACAAAACAAACCTGGGGGGGAAAAAGCCAAACAAAAAAAAAACATTTTTAACTATAGAGAATAAATTGATGGTTACCAGAGGAGAGTTGGATGAGGGGATGGGTGAAATTAGTGAAGGGTATTAAGAGAACACTTATTTTATTAAAAAAAGGAAAGAGAGGGCGCCTGGGTGGCTCAGTGGGTTAAGCCTCTGCCTTCAGCTCAGGTCATGATCCCAGGGTCCTGGGATCAAGCCCCGCATCGGGCTCTCTGCTCTGCGGGGAGCCTGCTTCCCCCTCTCTATCTGCCTGCCTATCTGCCTACTTGTGATCTCTGTAAAATAAATAAAATCTTTAAAAAAAAAAACAGTTATTGTGAAATAACTGTCTGTCAAATAAATAAATAAAATCTTAAAAAAAAAAGAAAGAGAGAGAGAGAGAGTACACTCATCTTGATAAGGACTAAGCAATGTAAGAGTTGTCAAGTCACTATATTGTACACTTGAAATTAATATAGCATGTTTGTTAACTATACTGGAAATAACTAAAATTTTAAAAAAGAATAAATACCTACTCACATTAAAGAATACATTTTTTTGATGAGCACTAAGTGATAATAGAATTATTGAATGATTATATTGTACACTCAGCATTAATATAACACAGTATCTTAATTATACTTGAGTTTAAAAACAGAAGATATCACAAAAAGACGAATACCATGTGATTTCACTTATATCTGGAATCTAAAAAACAAAAGAAACACAAACCTAACTCATAGATACAGAGAGCAAACTGGTGATTGACATAGCTAGTTTCAGAGTGGGCAAAAGGGCAGCAGGGGGTCAAAAGTTATAATTTTCCATTTATAATATAAATAAATAATTAGGAGTAAGGTACACCATGATGATTAACTATAGGTAATCATATGTTGATTAATCATATTAACTATATCAGTTAATCAGTTATCAGTTATTATCAGTTGATCATATTAACTGTAGTTAATCATATGTTGCTAAGAGAGTAAATAAAAATCGTCATCAGAATAAGAAAGTTATGTAAATATGTTTGAGATAGATATTAACTAGACATACTGTCAGGATCATTTTGCAGTATATTCAAATATCAAATAGTTGCAGTACACATGAAACTTGTTCTATTTTTGACAGCATCAAAAACAAGAAATACTTAGGAATACAATTAACCAGGAAGCAAAAGACTTATACATTGAAAAGTAGAAAACGTTGCTAAAAGAAATTTATTTGTTTTATTATTTCTTTTCTTTACTTGAATTCAAACTATTTAACTTATAGTGTATTTTTAGTCTTGGGGGTGTAATTCAGTGATTCATCAGTTCCATATTCTACCCAGTGATCATCCCAGTGAGCGCCCTCCTTAATGCCCATCCCTCCTTTTCCCCATTCCCCCATCCCCCCAGCAACCCTCAGTTTGTTCCCTATAATTAAAGTCTCTTATGGTTTGTCCCCCTCTCTGATTTCATCTTATTTTGTTTTCCCTTCCCTTCCCCTATGTTCATCTGTCTTGTTTCTTAAATTCCACATATGGTGAAGTCATATGGTATTTGTTTTTCTCTGAATGACTTATTTCACTCAGAATTATACCCTCTAGCTCCATCCACATCATCATAAATGATAAGAATTCATTCTTTTTGATGGCTGAATAATCCCTGTGTGTGTGTGTGTGTGTGTGTGTTTGTGTGTATACCACATCTTATTTTTTTTTTTTTAAGATTTAGCTATTTATTTTTGGAGAGAGAGAGCATGAGTGGAGGGAGGGGCAGAAGTAGAAGGAGAATGACAGAAGCAGGCTTCCCACTGAATGTGGTACCCAAGGCAGGGTTTGATTTCTTAACCCAGAGATCATGATCTAAGCTGACTTCAAAAGCTGGATGTTTAACTGACTGAGCCACCTTAGGTGCCTCCCACATCTTCTTTAATCATTCACCAGATATTGGACATTTGGGCTCTCCATATTTGGCTATTGCAGATTGTGTGCTTATAAATACTCGGGTGGGGTGTATGTGCCCCTTTGAATCACTATTTTTATATCATTTGGTTATATACCTAGAAGTGCAATTGCTGACTTGTAGGGTAGCTCTACTTTTTTTAACCCTTTATTTATTTTTTGTTTATTTATTTATTTTTAATTTTTTTTCTCACCATAGCACATACCCTCCCTAATGTCTACCACCCAGCCACCCCATGCCTCCCCCACACCCAGCAACCCTCAGTTTATTTCCTGAGATTAAGAGTCTCTTAAAAAAAAAAAAAAAAAGAGAGTCTCTTATGGTTTGTCTCCTTCTCTGGTTTCATCTTGTTTCATTTTTCCCTCTCTCCCCCATGACCCTCTATCCTGTTTCTCAAATTCCTCATATCAGTGAGATCATCTGATAATTGTCTTTCTCTGATTGACTTATTCTACTTAGCTTAATACCCTCTAGTTCCATCCAGGTTACTGCAAAGGATAGCTCCATTTTAAACTTTTTGAAAAACCTCCACTATTTCCCAGAATAACTGCACCAGCTTGCGTTCCCAACAGTATAAGATGGTTCCTCTTTCTCTGCATCCTCACCAACATCTATTGTTTCCTGACTTTTAATTTTAGCATTCTGACCACTGTGAGGCAGTAACTCATTGTATTTCCCTGAGGGTGAGTAACGTTGAACAGTTTTCTATGTCTGTTAGGCATTTGTATATCTTCTTTGGAGAAATGTCTGTTCATGTCTTCTGCCCAATTCTTAACTGAATTTTTTTTGAGGGGGGGGAGGGTGGTGTTGAATTTGATAAGTTCCTTATAGGTTTTGGGTAAAAGAAATCTTGAAGAATAAAGGAAATACATCCTGCGTTCATGGGTTGGAAGACTTACTATTGTTAAAATGCCTATACCACCCAAAGCAACATATAGACTTAAAGCAATACTTATCATACTCTTGATTTTTTTTTGGTAGAAATATAAAAATGGTCCCATCAGAAGGGAACCAGAGTACTTATAGAAAGACTACTTAGGAGTGTACCACAATTGTCTGGGAGGTAGTTTTATCTTATGAAGCTGTCAGCTGTCATAGATAAAGCGTAGGCATATCTGTAAAGGTACAGCCCATAGAGCTTTATGATACATCACAATGGATAATGACACAGAAAAAAGCGACAGGTGGCTCTCACCTTACTTGACTTGTGAAACTGAGTGAATATTGATATCATGCATTATACGAAGACAAGTTCTAGGAGAGATAATCATGACTTTTCAATCATGGTTATGTTTGGCCATCCTGTAATGCGCTTATAAGTGATCACTGAAGCCATCCATGCACATGGATGATACTGGCTAGGAAAGGATATCATAAAAACAGAGAAGATCTGGACTGAGTCTTGAGAAGCTACATTATTTGATGGAAGACAAAACTGCAGAGTAGAGATGGTCTGGGTGGTAGGAAGAAAACCATAATAGGATAGAGTTTAGAGAGGTAGGTGTATCAAATATTTTTCATTGGGCATCAGTGAGAATGGCATGGAAGGAAGCTCCAAGGATACATTCCTTGAATGAAGCAATGAATAAGTTGTCAAAAACTGAAAATCAACTGTGTTAGAACTCTGGAATCAAAGCAAAGAGCTACCTCAGCCAGTTGGTACTTACGGAAGAAAGTAACTACTAAGTTTTGGTAGGAGAGAATTATGGTGTGTTGTTTACCTGCTTATCATTCTCCATTCTCTAGCTAAGTGGCCCTACTTTACTGTAGTATTAGACTTTGATGTCAAGGAATTATGGTTAGGTATTTTGTTCTGTGTGGCAATACCCTAAGAGATGAGCTGTTTTGCCCCTTTTGGGACTCTCCCAGGCTGTAACAACCTCCTAGGTGGCATTCAATAGTCAGTCTCTTGAATTACTGTTGAGAGGAGACTATACAGACAATGGATTTCCATATATACAAACTGAACTATGCCCCACAGCCTGCAGCAAAGATTGTGGTTGTGGTTGTAGTTTCCACAACCAGCCCAGAAAACCAACTCATTTTCTACAGTTAGAAGTCTTGGAAGCCAGGTTACTATCTATATATCAGCTTATAGACGGATCACTGTCTGTAGCAACTAGCTGTGGGAGCCAAATAATAACCCCTCTGATAATTGACCCATAAATATCCAAGACTTGATTAATAACTGAGGGCTTCTGTAATTTTAGCCCCTGCTTTTCTTCCAAGCTGGGCCCAAGTAGAGGAAGTCAGAAGTACACCTCTAGCCAAATACATAAAATCTCCTCTTCCAAGGAACCAAATTACAGCATTCCATGCAAACAGCCTCTAATCAGGACATACATAAGACCTTCCATTTTTTCACTGTGAAGTGTTCCTACTCTTTTGTTTGTCTTTGAGTATCTGCCAAAACACAGGTGATGGTGGTGACTCCCTTGCTATAGCAGGCTCTTAATAAATTGCCTTTGTCTATTTTCATTTTGTTGATGTTTGGCCAAGTGTGGTATTCTTAAAGACACTTACGCCATGCTGCTTGTAGCTTGCTGAGACTAGGAGAGTCACCAGATCTGAATTTTCACATCTTTGTGTTGATTTCCTTGGTTATTTTGTTTGTCATCCTTAGTAGAATCAAGCTATTGTTTTCCTGTCTTTTGTTAGTGTTTTCTGTTGTGTTGTCTTAACATGTTGTTTGTTATGAAAAGAAACCTTATAGGGTATACACCTATAAGTTCAAGCAGGTCTCCCAGACTTGTGAGTTTGCAGTTCTCACCTCACCAGTATGTACTCAAAGAAACTTTGCTGTGTGTCACTAGTAAATCCAAGTGAGGCCCCCCTTCTATCTCAATTTTGTGATCAGAAATATTGGTTTTGATCAGAGAGAGATGACTCTGTGGATTTCTGTCTACTATCTTGTGAAAATAAAAAGAAAACAAAAATCCATTAATTCAGATGATGGTGTCTGAAGAAAGAAAAAGCACCTCAAATCCTGCCATGCTCTTAAACATTCAAAATGAATCATCTATAAATCCAGATGTTCATCCTCATGAATTTCTGATCCGTAGGGGTGCTACTCTTTCTACAGTTAACTGTATCACTTCTTCCTCTGAGTAAACATATCACACAGGTAGTAGATAATTGAAATAACTCATAGATGTTACCTACTCCTCAGCCCTTCAACACTTAACTGGAAAACATTCCTTCCTTTTCTGTGGTACAACAGCTACAAATATAACAGGGAGAGATTCACTTTGCAAATGAAATTATAACCCCCAATGTACATCATAGGACTCTTTCCTGGGATTCTGGGAACGTCTCTATTCATAATCAAATCGTGTGTGGTCTGCCTGTACTTTTGCTTTCTCCACCATATTTGATGCATAACCCAGATAAGGGTTTTGACAGTGTACCAGAAAGACCATGGGCTAAAAATTTCACTGACATAAGAAAAATATTTAGAACAGAATTTATAAAAGTTCAGATAAAATACTGTCAAACCATCACCTAAATTTCCCCTAATATGTCTTGAAGCCACAGCAAAAGAAGGGATCAAATTTGTAGTAGAAAACCTTATATCTAAAGGCCTTTTTCATATCCTGCACTAGTCCCTGTCTTCCTTCTCTCCATCAGTAAACAAAACAGGCAAGGATATCAATGTGTTTATAGCCATCATACACTATGTGTCTTGTCATAGTCAAATTGATTATACAGAATCAGTATTGGAGAGGAAACTCTGCAATACAGCTGAGGCTCTATTTGGGTCATGGGTCACCTGTCGACAATATAATCTTGGAAGAAGTATTAGAGAGACATGGTTACAGAAACACTTTGTACACCTTCACAGGGGTCTTACCCACTTTCTACCCTCTAGTAAGTTGGATTATGTTTTAGTTATTGCATTCCTAATTTTAGGATGGGTTGAAGCACTTCCCTAACCAAAACTTCAGCCCTTATAGTCACTCAGAGCTTGGCTAGTTCTTCAGCTATTTGTTCTCAGTTTAGTACCTTGGTTTGTCATTGGTTTTGATTTGCTTGGCATCCTGGGTAAAATCAGGCTATTGTATTTCCTTTTTTTGACTGTCTTTGTGCTACTCTTTCCAACTTGGGGCATCAAAGTACACACTTTATAGGAACTATTAACGTTATCTCTTACTAAAATCGCACTGGCCTTATGCACACCATCTTCCAGAGAGGTTGAAAATACCAGTGGCACCCCTTTATTAAAATTAGTAAAACTTTCAGTAATTCTTGAACTCCACTGGGCAAAAGGACTCATATTACACCTTCTGACCCCTTCTGACCACACAGCCCCATCTCTTGAAGACACATTAGTCACTTTGCATAAAGCAATAACTGGAAGGTTCGTGTATCTAAGGATTTCACTTCCAGTACTAGACTTATGCCCTCCTGCATGCAAACATGGCAAAGTATTGGCAGAAATTCATATACTATTCCAAGTCACCAAGGCAGCCTTCCCACAGCATCTTCCTAAAGCATGTCTTTATAATCTTCAACTAGGATATTGAAAGACGTATCAGAGAAAAACTGTTTTTGAACCTTGTATCATATACTGTTTACAAAAATGAAAGCAGTGAAATTCCAAGGAGTTAATCTTTGGGTGCATGTGTCACAAGTAAAGAAGAATTTCAAAATGCACACAAATATCCCCTTTCTCCATTAGTGGGCCTTAAACTGAGAATTCTCAGAGATCCTTTAGAGGCAGATGATACACTTCTCCTCCTTTGTTGTTGTTGTTGTTATTTTAATCTTCTTTCTTATAATCCTTCTTCTCATTTTCTATAGCCTTTTTGTTGTCAGCTATGCATAATGGTCCTCTTACTCCTTTTTCTCCCCCCATTTCTTAGAAGTATTAGGTCAGAACGTACTCACTTTAATACCATTCTTAGATTATCCCAAACAGTAGCCATTGTTGCCAAACTTACTGGATGACAGATATGCCCTCCCTCAACAGATTTATATGATAAAAACTTCTGGGCAAATGAAGTCATAAGCAAGGGCATTTCCACTTGAAACTACATGGACAATTGACCATAATAAGTAAGTCAACCGTAACTTTGCTTGCTTGCATCTCTCTGTTAGAAAAAGAAACAATTACTACAGTCTGCAGGTAATTCTAAATTTAATTCAACAAACTTCATAGAGCTACAGGCCAAATACCATCTGGAAGGGACTGAGATGCAAACATGTAGCCTAGGTAAGGTAAGGCCCTGGTTCCGATATCATGTCATGATGACAGAATAAATAACTCCTTTATTTTTGAAATATCCATTTGCCCTTGCTATGTGCCCTTACTACTTCCTTATAGCCAGGATTCCTGGTTTCGTTGATCTCATATACTTAGGAATAGTATTCCAAGGTGTCTGGACATGGAGGCCTATTCTATAAATAACCCCTTTTGGAAATCCTGACTCAAACATGAGCTCCAAATAACACTATTCCCAATTACTTAGGCATACTACTAGGAAATTACTGACTCATTACTCTTATATAAACAATCAAGAGCAGTGTTCCCATCATCGAAATACAAATTCAAAAAGACTACCAAAAAAAAAAAAAAAACTCTCAATAACCATGGCAGAATTAGTGAACCTATCCCTGCCCTAGATGGAATATAGATCAGTCTCAATTCATTAGCCCATGCTAGGCCCCTATGAACTAAAGTAAAACTGAGTAAAAGGACAAAGTTAAGGAACAAAGCACGCTCATAAAAGTGCCCAAAAATTTATAATCAATGTGTACGTAGCACTCTTGAACTAAATAAGGAAACCAGTATTTGGTGGTAAAAGACTGGAAAGTCTATTTGGATGGAGTAGTTAAGAAAGTCACTTAGTTGCTTTGATGAAACTCTTTTCACAGCAGTAATAGAAAGGAAAGTTTGGTTGAAAGAGGTTCAAAAGTCTTTAAGAAGGAGAAATGGGTACAGTAATTTTCTCTGGAAAAATGTGTCAATTAGAGGTAACATGAGGTCTGCCAAGGCTGTGTTTGTGTGTGTGTGTGTGTGTGTGTGTGTGTGTGTGTGTGTATTTGAGATAGAGGCATCTTATATATAAGGTATCTTGGGGTATGTACATGGGAAGAGTAATGGTGAACATATTAGTCAAAGAAATACTGGAGGAAGCAATATCCTTATTCTAAGGGAAATGGGATGGCATGAATCTTGAAGGTGAGTTGAAGTGTGAGGTATTGTCAAAGTAAATAATTGGTTGACCAGTAGAAATCTCAGTAGACATGTGATTCCATTTTAAAGAATAAGTTTTATAGAGCTCAAACCCAAATCCATCTTACTATACAGATTAGCCAATCTTACAAAGTACAATAAGAAGCACTTCTGTCCCTGTCTGCCTAAAACTAGTAACTCTTGCAGCAGCATATTTTATTTGGGGTACAGGAACTTTTAGAGAGCACTCACAAAGTGACAGACATGATTTTCTCCAAAAAATATAATCATCTGAAGGGAATTTATCCCTTTACAGAAGTTAACTATTCAAACAGGTTTTTATAGATACCTCTTTGAAGACTTATGGTTACAACCACACTTGTCTTTGCTATTGGATATATGAGCTCTTTAGGAGGAAGTTTAAATCTTATGAGGAGCAAAAGGAATTGAAAGTGAGAAGGTGTGTCAAACTTGCCAAAAACAAAGAAATGAAAAGAACCAAAGAATGAATTGCAGGAAAAGAGGACTATAGAAGCACTGGAGAAGTTAACCATTTACAGGCAACTATTTCAGGCTCTAGCTCTTTGCTTGATATTATCTCCTGACCTATAATTCCTCTTGTTTCCTGTTTACAAATCTGTGTGATAACTAGTTGATAACAACTAGTTATGATAACAACTAGTTATCAGCAACTAGTTGATAACAACTAGTTGATAACAACTAGTTATCAACTACTCATGTAGTAGTTGATAACTCTACAGCAATCAAGAATTCCACCAAAGCAATTTTACTAGGAAAACCTTGAAAACGTGCTGTTAAATTCAGAGATACTCCCACACCACTTGGTAAATACCTGCTACTCCAGACCCCTTCACCTCTTTCCCATACTGACTGAACCACCTCAGGTCGGGAGAGCTCCAAGTTGGTAGGTGGCTGCCTGAGCACTTGGTGCCCAGTAGCCTTCCAGCCAGCCCACTACAACTCCCATATACCAGTGCCTATCTATATGTGTCCTCCCAGACAAGGCCCAGTCCACAGCTGGGAAGATGCCACTCTAGTGGGCAGTTTGGCACCCAATGGACAAATGCCCAGTACCCCTCTAGACCCTGAGTCATGGACAATCATCATAGGTTTTTTAACCCTTGAGTATTGCCCCTGCGTAACCACCTAATAAAACTACATCCTCCACAAGGTACCCAAGAAGTTATTTTATATATATATTTTTTAAAGATTTTATTTATTTTATTTTGATAGAGAGAGATCAGTAGGCAGAGAGGCAGGCAGAGAGAGAGAGGAGGAGGAGGCAGGCTCCCTGCTGAGCAGACAGCCCAATGCGGGACTCGATCCCAGGACCCTGAGATCATGACCTGAGCTGAAGGCAGAGGTGGCGTCCTCTGGGTGGCGTCCCAAAGTTATTTTATATTTTGAACACCACCTCTGATTGCGATCATGCCATTTTCAACATGCGTCCTTTATGCTGAATACATTACTATTACATCTGTTTTCTTTCAGATCCTCACTCCCTCATCCTAACATGAAAAGTCCACATGAACTTTCTGAAATGAGTGATTTCATAGAAAATATAAAATGTTTCTAATTTTCCTGCATTCTCTTGGGTTTATATTTCAAATAAGATGAATTTAGGCATGGGACCAAGACATTCTCCAAAAAAGAAGAAGGAGGAGGAATAAGGCAGGGGAGAAGAGGATGACAAAGAACTACTCTATGGGCTACAATGTTGTAAAGAAGAGGGACATTTCATTAAATCATATTAATAGATGAAAATGAAATGACAGAAAATACATCTTGGATGTACAAACAAGGGCAAACTGGTTTTTCATTCAAAGCAGTGTGTCACCCAGACTGAAGTCCTTACATGTTTATGTAATAGTTTCCACTCCCTTCCTAATTATCTCTCTTGTTGAAAACAAATGACTGTCACAGAATATGCCCAAATATTACCATCTTTCCCCTTCCTACTTTCCTCATAAACTGTCTCATTCTTAGGGTGTAGTTTCATAGGATGCAAAATATTTCCGGAACATATACGGTACATTATGGCATTATGGCAGAAACAATACTATGTTGGTTTATTTCTAGTTTTTTATTTTGTACTTTCTTTTCCTTATACTTTTAAAATTCTTTACTTACTTTGTATTGGTCACTCTGTTTTTCTTTATACCCAGTTTTTAGAAACTAGAGATTCCGTTCTTCCCCCCACCCTTTAAAAATAAAAAACAACAACTCTGTTTCGAGGTTTTTTTGGTCAAATTTTTATTTAAATTATAATTAATAAACACAGAGTGTAATGCAGGTTTCAAGAGTAGAATTTAGTGATTCCTCACTTAACATACAACATTGGTTGTATGTTAACATACAACAAGTGCCCTCCCTAATGCCCCTCACCCATTTAGCTCATCCGTGACCAACCTCCCCTCCAGCAACCCTCAGTGTGTTCTCTAGAGTATCTTATGGTTTGCTTCCTCTCTTCCCCCCCCAACCCCCTTATGTTTACCTGTTTTGTTTCTTAAATTCCACAAATGAGCGAAATCATATAGTATGCCTTTCTCTGACTGACTTGTTTCACTTAGCTTAATACACTCTAGCTTCACAGACATTGTATTCCTCAAGCATTTTTGAATGATTGTCATATTTTGTTTAATAAAATTAAAATGAAATTAATCTCTATTTAGAATAATGCAATGATAATTGATTTTTCAGCTCCCCTCCACTTCTCTATTATTCCGTTCAATATTTCAGTTTTACCTACATTCTAGATCCTTATTAGTTTTTATAGATTTCACATTGTGAATGTTTTCACTTTTTCTATTCATTTTCCGTTAAAAAATTATCCTTCTTTCTTTCATCTTAATTTATTCTGGATTCAACTTAACTTCTTATACATAAATATAGCTCTTTTAGTAAGAGCACCTGAGTAATTTTGTTCCTCTAAAATGCCATTCTTTCAACTTCGTATTTCAATACAGCTTAATGAGTAGAAATTCTAGATCGATCTTGTTTCTCTCAGCATAACAGAGATTTCACTGGGGGAAGATGGCAAAGTAGGATGACCCTGAGCTCACCCCGTGCCATGTTTACAGCTGGCTATCATCCATATCCACGTCCATCAACCAGAGAGTGACGTGGAGATGGGCAGAACAAATTCCACCACTAAATACAGAGAAGCAGCTTCATCTGAATGGTTACGGAGGTCAGAAAGGGGAGGGAGACTGCTTGCTGGACGGAGGGAGCTGCATGTGGAGAGGGCCGAGAAGTGGGCCCTCACACCAAGATGCTTGCATGGGGACTACTAATCTCATGATACTTGGCTTTAAACACCAGAGTGGGTAAATTCCATTCATTTATATAAGAAGTGGGCCTTGGAGCCTGGAGCTCTGGAGGTCCACTGACTCAGCCTTGGGCAAGCTGGGAGGGCAAATGATAGCTCTTCAGGAATCAGACCCTGCACAGAGAGGCGACATACAACTGGCAATTTACACAAAGTCATGGGCAAATGGGACAGATCTGTTTGACTGAGTTTAGAACGTGTTGGGGACTCCTCTGAAAATGAGGAAGCTGGCAGGTGCCATTGTCCTGTCGCACCTCCTAACATAACCACAAAGACACCTGCAGAAGGCAGGTCTGCACAGACATTTAGAGCCTCAACTCAGGGTTCAAGACAACTTTTGTTAAAGGTGCTCATATGCCCTGTCCAGCCATAGCACAGTACCAGCCCTGTAAACCCCAGCCATTGTGATGTGCCACACCAAGATACTGACTGGGTGCATAGCTGGCACTGCACTATACCACACAAAGCCACCTGCTCAAACACACACACAAATCAGGCCCAACCTCACGCTGCCAGCAGTCCCATGTGCAGTCCCACATGCAACCCCCAGATGCCACCACTTGGGGGTATCCGGCATAGGACTAGTGGTACAATGAAAATTTTGCTGAGAGTGCTATCCCACTATCAAGTTCCCCAGCAGGCAGGCCTTTCCCAGAGCTGGATTGCCTGGGTTATGACCATAGAGAGCAAGCACAGCCTACAATAGGCAGAGAATCAGTGGAGAGGAAAGACACTAAAATTCACATTGACTCAGAAACAACAGAGGGTGGGAGGAATACACATAGAATCCTGAAGTACACTAGAGGACACTCCAGGACCTCCTCTTCACAAAATCGCTACATTCAAGAGAAAAACATACAGAGAAACAGACACAAAGAGGCAAACAAAATGAGGAGTTAGAGAAATGTCTCCCAAATGAAAGAACAAGAGGAGGCTATAGTCACAGATCTGAGTGAAACACACATATCCAATGTGCCTGATAAAAAATTTAAAATATTTTTAAAATATATTAAAATTAATTTACTTTAAAGTAAATTTAAATTTAGCAATGATCATAAGCATACTCACTGGACTTAAGAAAAAGAGTGAAGGTGGGTGGGAGGTTGGGGGAGCCAGGTGGTGGGTATTATGGAGGGCACGTTATTGCATGGAGCACTGGGTGTGGTGCATAAACAATGAATTCTGTTATGCTGAAAAGAAATAAATAGGAAAGGGAAGGGAAGGGAAGGAAAAGAGTGAAGACATGAGTTAGACCCTTAATGCAGAGATAAGGAATAACATAGCACAGATAAAGGGCACGGTATACGAAACATAAGACTTTCTAGATGGAATGATCAGCAGGCTGGAAGAAACAGAGGAATGGATTCATGACCTATAAGACACAGTATCAAGCTGAAAGTAATCAAGCTGAACAAAAACCAGGTAGAGACAATGAGAATACACTGAAGGAATTAAGTGCCTTCATTAAATTTAACAACATTTGATTCATAAGAATCTCAGAAGAAAAAGAGGGGGGAAAGAGGGAAGAAAATTTTTTGGACACAGCTGAAAACTTCCCTAATCTGGGAAAGAAAACAGACATCCAGATCCAGACAGCCAGAAAATAGGCAGAGAAATCCCTGGCAGATTCAACAGAAGCAAGCAAACACCAAGAAATATGGGTAATTAAATTTACAAAATATGAAAGTTTTAAAAGCAGCAAGGAAAAAGCAGTCCTTAACTTATAAGGGAAAACCCATTAAGATAGCATGAGTTTTTTTTCAACAGAAACTTAGCAGGGGATAGCATGATATAGTGCACGTGCTGAATGGGAAAAACATGCAGCCAAGAATACTCTACCCAGTGAGGCTGTCATTCAGAATAGAAGGAGAAATAAAAGGGTTTCCCAGAGAAACAAAACAAAACAAAAAACAGCTAAAGGAGTTTGTGTCCACTAAACAAGAAATATTAAAGGGACTCCTTGAGTGCAAAGCAGAGACCCAACGTGACAGCAACAGTAAAAATAAGTATATGTGTGTTAAAAAAAAAAAAAAAAATCAGTCAAGAAACTCACATAAAGTATGATTTTAGCTGTGGGGTTTTTTCTATATGGCCTTTATTATGTTGAGGTATGTTCCCACTAATCCTACTTTGTTGAGGGTTTTCATCATAAATGGATGTTGCAGTTTGTCAAATGCTTTTTCTGCATCTGTTGACACAATCACATGGTTCTTATCCTTCCTCTTATTAATGTGATCGATTTACAAATATTGAACCCCCTTTCAGTCCAGGAATAAATTCAACTTGATCATGGTGAATGATTTTTTTAATGGATTCTCTGTGTTAGAAAAGGTCATTAAATCTCCTGCTTCTTAAAGGAGTGTCCTATGAAGAAGGGGTCATGTATTTCCCAGGGCCTGTCACTTCAGGGAGTGTCTCTGCCTTACACTGTGTACGTTCTGCTATTTTGTTTTGGCTGCTCTATCCTTCAGACCAGTTGCCTGCAGAGGCTGTCCTTGCCTGCAGTGGTCAGTGTTTGGTCCCTGGCATGAATGTGTTGAGTTCTAACTCTGGTGATCTGGTCTGCCTGTGAAATGAGTCCACCAGAACTGAAACCCTGCAGAACACTCTAATCAATAGAATTGCAGTGGACAGAGTTTCTTGGTGGTACTGGGACCGAGGCAGGCTGGCCAAAAAGGGCAGTCCTGCCAGTCCACAAAGGTCTGGCACTTGATATAAGCAAGTTACGCAGCCACTGTTGGGACTGAGCTGCTTCCTGCCGGTACCTCTGTCTACACACTCAGGGCTGGAGAAGGGAAGGGGTGCCAGCCAGCTCATTCCCACACCTTCCAGGCATCCCCATGAATACTGCTTCTCAGGGGAAGGCTCCAAGAAGACCGAGGAAGGATCTCCCCATTGAATCCCCCCAGATAGCCTTCAGATCACTGTTTCCACCCTGTCTCCCCCTCTACTCCAGGTTTTTTGCCTGTCTTTTCACCAGCTCCCTGGACTCTATATAGCTACACTGTTGTCTGCTGTCATTTAAAATTCCAGGCCTTTAAGCCCTGCAACTCATGAAATTCAGCCCCCTTTGTTCTCCCAGCCAAAGTCCTTGGGGAAACATTCTCCTTGTGCACTCCCCAGTGTGTTCTTTCTCTCTGGCCCTTCCCGGTGATCAGGGCTCCCTCCCCTTGCAGCACCTGTGATCTGTTTCTGTGATCTGTTTCACCCCCAAACCATGTGTCTGCACTTCCTATCATCTTCAATGAGGCCTCTTCTCTCCCTTTAGTTGTGAAGTTTGTTCTGTTAGTCTTTAGGATGATTTCTGGGGTATTTAGGATGATTTCATAATTATCTCATTGTGTTGGAGGAACAAGACAATTTTAGGGTCTTCCTACTGATGTAGAAAACTGCGATGGTTCAGAGCCAACAACCAAGAAAGGATTCTTGAGACATCTTTGATGCAAAGTCGGTAGAAAGACCTGTCCTGAGATTGTGATGGGTAACTGATTATATACTTTTAACTTGGGAGTTGGGTAACCATAGTATATGTCTCTAAGGAATTTTGGAAACAAGGTATCCAGGACCTTGAGGGGCTAGCTATTGCTGGGAAAAGGTCATTTATTACCATCTAGTAAAACCTGAGTCATAAGACCCTTCAGAGGTATATCAGTGGGTCATATTCTTAGAGGATGATTACCAACATGCATATTGGAGGCGTTTGGAGATAAAGTTTCCAAAGGAATTTTTATATGATAGGATCCTGGGGGTCAGGCTAAGATTGCCTTTTGCCCTTAGCAAAGTTTCAAAATTGAGGCAGCTGAGATCCCAGACAAAGGTCACTCTGTTTCAAGGACTTGTCAATGGTCTGTAAGTAGTAAGCAAAAATTCAGCTTTTTCTTTTGCCTTTGTTTCCCATATAATTACTATGCTAACATCTTCTTTAGCTCTTGTTCTTAATTTTCTGACTGCTGAATCTGTTTACTTTTGATAAAGGGGTACTATAGTCTATGATAATGAATTCATCCATTTCTCTGAGCAATTCTATTAGTTTTTGCCTCACATTATTTGAAGTTTGCACTTAAGAACTGACCCATTTATCATTAAGCAATACTTTTCTTCATCCATGCTATTCTTGTTTAAAGTCTGTTCTGGGGGCGCCTGGGTGGCTCAGTGCGTTAAGCCTCTGCCTTCGGCTCAGGTCATGATCCCAGGGTCCTGGGATTGAGCCCCACATCGGGCTCTCTGCTCAGCAGGGAGCCTGCTTCCTCCTCTCTCTGTGCCCAGTTCTCTGCCTACTTGTGATCTCTGTCTGTCAAATGAATAAATTTTAAAAACCTTAAAAAAAAAAGTCTATTCTGTTTGAAATTAATATATCTCCCCCGTTTTTGCTTTGACTAATATTAGGATAGTGTATCTTTCTGCGTTCATTTATTTTAAGTCAGGATGTGACTTTATTTAAATAGCACTTCCTGTACAACGTTTGGTTGAATCTTCTTTTTTTTTTACTCTGTCCTGACAATCTTTTTTTTTTACTATATTCTATTTTTTCTTTTAACTATAAGCATTTTACTGAAGTAATATCATCCTCTGAATCAGAACCTAAATTCTGATTCTGATTCTCTCATCCTACTTTTGCAGGTTAAAAAAATGAGCTTACAATTTCACCATCAATATGCACTTACCCTGAATACTCTTTCTGAATAAATAGAACCATCATCCCCTAGTGCCATCTTTTATTTGCCCTGCCATATGCCTACCTAAATGGCATCAGATCAATTAATCTACATCAATCTCATCTTTTAAAATCCTATCTATCTCCTCCTTATTCCCAGTTCAGACACTTGAAGTTAGCCCCAGCAGTAAAGCATGAGGACATCAGGTAATGCCCATCACTACTACATGCCCTCATCCTTATGTACTAGACCTAGAAAAGCCATGAAGGGCACCAACAGTCCTTGTAGCCACTGTGGAACCCAGCAGTTCTCACCACAATCACGCAGATATTAATGATGTGAATCCTAGAAGTCTGAGTTGGCAACCATTATGCCCCACCAGGACCGCTAATACCCCCACACTTGGCACATGCACCACTAAGTTGGGGATCACAATATGCACAGGGAATGTGTCCCCTCTTCCCCAAGACATGCATAGGTGAAGTAATTTCCTTTCCATGTTAGTCCCTAATTCTGGAAGAAGGGACTGCTTCTTAAGATACACAAACTACACAAGACTACAAAGATTATAAAGAATCAGGAAAACAAGACACCACCAAAGAAATACATTTCCAGTAACTGATCCTAAAGAAATGGACATACAAGAATTGCCTAACAAAGAATACACAATAACTGTAAAAATGATCAGACAGGTACAAAAGAACACATAATTTAGCAAAAGGAGTAAAACAATAAAGAACAAATATGAGGTTCAACAAAGTGATAGAAAAAATAAAAAAATTAAACAGAAATTTTGGAGCTAAAAAACACAATGACTGAACTAAAGAATTTAACAGGAGCTTCAAAGTCAAACTGAATGAAGCAGAAGAAAGAATCTGTGAACTTGAACATAACAATTTGAAACTATTTACTCAGGGGAGCAAAAAGGAAAAAGAATGAAAGGGATGAAGAAAGCTTATGGGACTTACGGAACCCATATAAACAATGTATGCATTATTGGAATTACAGAAGAAGGGGGTGAAAAGGTAACAAGCTTATTTAAAGAAATAACGACTAGCAGGTTCCCAAAACTGGGAGACATTTGACATCCAACTCATGAAGCTGAGAAGTACATAAATAGATTCAACTCAATTCTCCAAAACACATTATACTAAAACCGTAAAAAATTAAAACAAAAGAGAATTTTAAAGGAGCAAGAGAAAAGAAGATTGTCACTTACAGGGGAAGGCCTATACAACTATTAGTATATTTCTTACCAGAAACCTTACAAACCAGGAGAGAGTGGAATTATTTATTGAAATTTTTAAAAGGAGAAAAAAAAAAAAAAGAAGAAGGATGCCTGGGTGGCGCAGTGGGTTAAGCCTCTGCCTTCGGCTCAGGTCATGGTCTCAGGGTCCTGGGGTCGAGCCCCTCATTGGTCTCTCTGCTCAGCAGGGAGCCTGCTTCCCTCTCTCTCTCTCTCTCTCTGTCTCTCTCTCTGCCTGCTTGTGATCTCTCTGTGTCAAATAAATAAATAAAATCTTTAAAAAAGAAAGAAAGGGGGGAAAAAAAAAAGAAACCTCAAGAATATTTAATCCAGCAAAACTGTCCTTCAGAAATGAAGGAGAGTTAAGACTTTCCCAGACAAACAAAAAGTGAGGAAATTCATCAACTAGACCCATCTTATAAGAATTTTAAGAATCAATATGCAAGCTGAAATAAAAGGATGGTAATTAGTGACAGGGAAACATGTAAAAATATAAAACACATTAATAAAATTAAGAATCTAGTGAAATTTAAAATGCTTCAATATTGTTATATAGCATTGTGTTATCTTACTCTAATAAAGAGATTAAAGACCAGAAGTTCTAAAATAGCGACAGCTACAATTTTTTAATGGATACCCAGTTTAAATCCTGACAACCAAAATGTGTGTGGGAGGGAGGAGCTCAAGGGAAGATTTTTTTTTTTTTTTTAAATGGACTGAGGTTCAATTATTAGCCTGAAAGAGACTGTTATATCTCTAAGATATTTGGGCTTTTATTTTACCTTTAAACATAAGGCCTGAGGCCATAAAAGTCCTAGAAGAAAACATAGGAAAAAAACTTGACATTGGTCTTGGCAATGGTTTTTTGGATATGAGATGAAGATAAGGCAACAAAAGCAAAAATAAACACATGTCACTACATCAAACTAAGAAATTTAAGCACAGTGAAGGAAATAAGCAATAAAATAAAAATTCAATCTACACAATGGGAGATAACATTTACCAACTATAAATCTGAAGGGTTAGTAGTCAAAACATAAAAGAAGCTTGCATAACTCAACAGCAAAAAAAAACCAAAAACAAAAAAAAGTAGTCTGATTAATAAACAGGCAAAAGACCCAAACTGTTATTTTCAGGCATCCAGATGGCTAACAGACAAATGGAAAGATGCTCAACATCATTCATCATCAGGGAAATACAAATCAAAACCATAGGAACATATCAACTTATACCTGTTAGAATGGTGTTTATCAACAAGCCAAGACATACATGCTGGTGATGATGCGGAGGAAAAACTACTTTGCAATGTTGGTAGGATTATAAACTAGCATAGCTACAATGGAGAACAGTATGGAATTTCCCCCCAAAATTAAAAATAGGACTATCATGCATCAACCTGGTTGGCTCAGTCAGTTAAGAATCTGCCTTTGGCTCAAGTCTTGATCACAGGGTCCTGACTCGCAGCTCAGCAAAGAGTCTGCTTCTCCATCTTCCTCTCCCTCCGTCCCCCTGTGCTCTTTCCCTCCCTCTCTCCCTCTCTCTATCCCTCCATCTATCAAATAAATAAGTAAAATCTTTAAAAATTAAAAAATAATGAAAAATAAAACATAAAAATAGGACTACCTCCTGATTCACCAATTTCACTTTGGTGGCTACTTATCTGAAGGAAATGAAATCATTGATATGTACACCCCCATGTTTTTGTTTGTTTGTTTGTTTTTCTGTTTTTTAAGACTTTGTTTATTTATTTTACAGAGAGAGATCACAAGCAGGCAGAGAGGCAGGCAGAGAGAGAGGAGGAAGCAGGCTCCCGGCCGAACAGAGAGCCCGATGCAAGGATCCCAGGATCCTGAGGTCATGACTTGAGCTGAAGGCAGAAGCTTTAACCCACTGAGCCACCCAGGTGCCCCGACCCCCTTGTTTATTGCAGTATTATTCATTATACTCAACATGAAGACAATCTAATTATCCATCAACAGGTAAGTGGATGGGTAGATAAACAAAATGTCATGCATATAATATGTGTGTGTATATAATTTGTATATTCAGCTACAATTTATTCAATCATAAAAAAGAAGGCTATCTGCTATTTGCAAAACATGGATGCATCTTGAGGGTATTATCCTATGTGAAATAAGCCATATAGAAAAACACTGTGATTCACTTACATGTGGACTCTAAAAAAGTCAAACTACAGAGAGTAGATATATAGATGCCAGGACTTGGATCTCAGGGAAAAAAAGACGTGACAGTAAAGGGCATAAAGTTTTAGTTATAAGAGGAATAAGTTCAGGGATCTAATATATAGCAGGATGGCCACAATTAAGGAAACTCTAGTGTATACTTGGACGTTGATAAGAGAGTAGATCTTAAAATTTCTCAGCATAACAACAACAATGGAATTACAGGTAGTGAAAAATGTGTTAACCAACCTTACTGCAATAAACATTCTCCAAATTATACATGTATAAATCATTGCATTTTGCATTTTAAACTTATGCAGTGTTATAAGTCAATTATATTCTAAAGCTGGGGCAGAGGAAATAATTTTTTCATTTCCTCTTGGTGACTTTTAAGAGAGTAAATGAAGCAATGAATATAATGTACTTAGAGCAATATCTGACAGTGAGTAAAGGGTAGTCTTCATAAAAAAGAAGTTTGGGTTTTTTTGTCTTTTAGTGTGTGGGTTTTTTTTGTTTTTTTGTTTGTTTGTTTGTTTTTCACGATAACTGGATGTGATGTGCTGGGTTTAACGAACTAAGGTAAATATATCCTAAGCAATGTGCTGGTAAGATGTGGGGGATGGGCATCATTTTGTAGTCCTAGGATTAAGGACATCTCTGTACTGTGAACTTCAATAGTGCTTCTCAGTTTTTTGCCCTGAGTAGGAGGTAGAATGGGAGTTTGGTATTTCTTTTCCCATATGGCAATTAGACTCTGATAGAACTCCAATCATTTAGGCTATGGTTAAAAAAAAAAAAAAGTTTCTTCTCAGGAAAACTTTTAACATGTGCTCTAGTATACTTTGAAAATGGTTGCCTTCCCCCAAACTCTGTCAAAAATGTAAGTTTCCTCTGATAGTTACTATGAGGGCCTGATTGAGCTCCTGCAATGTAAAACTCTTTTAAGAAAACTGTGGAGGGTTCCTAGTGATTATACCCCTGTGGAGTTTTTAACTCTGAGATGTGGCCACGATGGGTGTCTAGAAACTGGTCAGTTTTATTTAGGTCCTCCTATCCTGATATTGGTTCCAAAGGAAGACACCGCCCATGGATTTGTCTTCCAGTAAGTTGTCAGTCTCTGTATTTGCCTCTCTTCAATTTTAGTGGCAATATTTAGGTTTGTCTCTGATGGATTAGAGTTTGATGGGTCTAAGAATAGTTACTGAGTTTCAGTTTCTTAGCTTGCCACGTGAGATATCTACCTATCCATCTATATATCTATATGTGTATGTAAATATATCCTCGAAGATGACAATGCGTTATCCATTTCCTCCTTACCGCCCACTCATAATTGCCCTTAACATCTATATTTCTAAGTATCTTTTCAAGGAAATCTTAGATTTTGCGATCAATTGTCTCAAAATTCTTTTAGCATGTATCTATTTACCAGTTCCATAGCAATCGCCACATTTTCGGTAGTTGTTACAGCAGTGCCAAAATATATATTAATTTCCTAGGGTTTAGTAATTGTTGCTAAATGTTCATGATGACATGTTTTTATTTCCTGTCCCTCCTGAAACATCATTAAGTGAAAATAAAGGACTATTTAAGGACATAGAAACAAGAGGAGATATTAAGATTAGAATGTCAACAAAATTTTGCAAGATAAAGTAGACACTGATAAGTGGTAACTGATATAGAAAAGCAGAGAAAGTTCTTGCAGAAAAGGCAACTAAATAAGTGCGAGCCAATTTATATGACAGACAAATAGGGGTGTACTGGAACTAGAGGCACTAACAGTGGAAGACTGAACCACAGCATGGTGTGAAAACTGAGAACTGTTTGAAAGCATGTACACAAAATGAGCAGACAACCAAGACTGAAACCCCAATAGACCAGTAAAACCAAGAATATGTACAAGAATGAAAACATTCATGATATACTTAGCTTTATAGAGAAAACTATACTTACATCATCATAACTTATACACTGAAAATATATGCAAAACATACACACACACACAGAGGTGGAGAGAGAGAAGATGGGAGAGCACTGTATTGTTTCAGGCAGTTAAATAGATAGCAATTCCTCAGTGTTTACACAGAGGTGTCTGAGAGCACAAAAATGAGAACAGACATAGAGAACTCATGACTCTATGAAGTATAATAACATTTGCATTAAAGGGACCCTAGAAAGAGTGAAAGAAAAAAAAAAAAAAAGCGGCCGGGAGGCAGAAAATGTATTTGAATAATAGCTGAAAACTTCCTGAATCCATGGAGGGAAACACACATCCAGATCCAGGAGGCACAGAGGTCTCATAACAAATTCAAAGCAAGGAGGTCCACATCAAGACACATAGTAATTAAAATGGCAAAACATAGTGATAAAGAAAGAAATTTAAAGCTTGCAAGAGAAGTCAATTGCATACAAAGGAAACCCCATAAAGTTGTCAGATGATTATTTAGCAAGCCAGAAGAAAGAAGCATGATTTAAAGTGCTGAACAGGAAAAATCTACAGCCAAAAATAAGTAATCCAACAATGCTTTCATTCATTCAGAGTAGAAAGAGAGATAGTTTCTAAGACAAACAGAAACTGAAGGACTTTGTGACTACTAAACCAGCCCTGCCAGAAATATTAATGGGCACTCTGTGAGTACAAAAGAGAGACCCTGAGTGAGACTATGAAAAGTAGGAAACACAAAAGCAGCAAAAACAACTATTCCTGTAAAAAAATTAGTCAAATGACACAGGAAATAAAAGAATGTAGAATAGGGGCACCTGGGTGGCTCAGTGGGTTAAGCCGCTGCTTTCAGCTCAGGTCAGGATCCCAGGTCCTGGGTTCGAGCACCACATCGGGCTTTCTGTTCAGCAGGGAGCCTGCTTCCTCCTCTCTCTCTGTCTGCCTCTGCCTACTTGTGATTTCTCTCTGTCAAATAAATAAATAAAATCTTTGGAAAAAAAAAAAAAAGAATGTAGAATATAACAACATATGCCTAAACAGGGGCGATGGGATTAAAGAATGAGTCAAAATCTAAGTGACCATCAACTTAATATAGACCGCTACTACAGAATACTTTGTATACAAACTTAATGGTAACCACAAAACAAAAACTACTAATACACAAAGAAAGGGAAAGGTTCTCAGTATATCACTAAAGGAAACCAGTAAACCATGAAAGAGAACAAGAAAGGATCCAACAAAAGCTTTGAAAAAAACATAAAACAAACAACAAAATGATATTAAATACATATCTATCAATAATTACTTTGAATGTAAATGGACTAAACAATCAAAAGATACGTTGACAGTGTGCATTAATATCAAGACTCTTCTCTATGCTGTCTACAAGAGACTCACTTCAAACCTAAGGACACCTGAGGATTGGAAGTGAGGGGATGGAGAAACATTTATCATGAAAATAGATGTCAAAAGAAAACCCGAGTAGTGATATTTGCTTTGGACAGAACAGACTTTAAAACAAAAACTGTTGGGGCACCTGGGTGGCTCAGTGGGTTAAGCCTTTGCCTTCAGCTCAGGTCATGGTCTCAGGGTCCTGGGACTGAGCCCCACAACGGGCTCTCTGCTCAGCAGGGAGCCTGCCTCCCCCACCCCCTCTCTCTCTCTGCCGCTCTTCCTACTTCTGACCTCTGTCAAGTAAATAAATAATACAAAGACTGTAATGAGACAAAGAAGGACATTATATAATCATAAAGGGGATAACAGAATAAGAAGGATATAGCAATTATAAATATTTATGCACCTAAAATGGGAGCACCCGAATACCTAAAACATTTAATAATTAACATAAAGGAACTAATCAATAACAATGCAATTATAGTAGAGGATCCCAACACCCCAATTCTATCAATAGACAGATTTTCCAAACAAAAAATAAAGAACAATGGCCTTGAATGACACACTGGACCAGATGGACATCACAGATATATTCAAAACATTCCATCCTAAAGCAACAGAATACATACTCTTCTCGAGTGCACATGGAATATTCTCCAGAATAGATCACATATAAGTCACAAATCAGGCTTCAGCAAATTCAAAAAGACTGAGATCAAACCATGAATCTCTTCTGAGCACAGCGCTATGAAACTTGAAGTCAACCATAATAAAAAGATCTGGAAAGATCACAAATATGTGGAGGTTAAATAATATACTACTAAACAATGAGTGGGCAAACCAAGAAGTCAAAGAAGAAATTAAAAAGTATATGGAAATAAATGAAAATGAAAATACAATGGACCAAAATCATTGGGATGTATCAAAAGCAGTCCTAAGAGATAAGTATATAGCAATACAAGCCTATCTTAAGAAGCAAGTCTGAAGTAAACCACCTGACCTTGAACCTAAGGGAGCTAGAAAAAGAATAGCAAACAAAACCCAAAACCATCAGAAGGAAAAGAAAAAATGTTAGAGCAAAATAAATGATATAGAAACTGAAAAAAGCATGAGTCAATGAAACCAGGGACTGGTTTTTTGGGAAAAAAAAAAAAAACAAACAATAAAATTAACAAATCTCTGGCCAGACTCACCAAGAATAAAAGAGAAAGAATTAAAAAAAAAAAAATCACAAAGGAGGCAGAAATAATAATCAGATCATAGGAATATAATTATTTAATGCCAATGTTATAATTATACATAATTATGGAAAACTATATGCCAATAAATTGGACAACCTAGAAGAAATGGATAAATTCCTGGAAACATATAATCTACCAAAACTGAAACATTAAGAAAGAAATATTTTGAACACACTGATAACCAGCAGAAAAATTTCATTGGTAATCAAAAATCTGCCAGCAAAGTCGTGCCCTAGATGGCTTCCCAGGTAAAGTACATCAAACATTTAAAGAAAAGTTAATATCTATTCTTCTCAAACTATTTGAAAAACAGAAAAGGAAGAAAAATTTCCAGACTCATTCTATGAGGCATTACCTCGATGCTGAAACTAGATAAAGACACCACAAACAGAGAGGACTGCAGGTCAGTATCTCTGATGAAAATGGATATTAAAAAATCCTGAATAAAGTACTCGCAAACTACATCCAAGAACACATTAAAAAAAAAAAAAATCATTCACCATGATGAAGTGGGACTCATTCCTTGGTTGCAAGTGTGGATATTTATGCGCAAGTCAATCAATGTGATACATCACATCAATAAGAGAAAGGATAAGAGCCATGTGATCATTTCAATAGATGCAGACAAAGCAGTTGACAAAGTACAATATCCATCTGTGATTAAAAAAAAAAAAATCCTCAATAAAGTATGCATAGAGGGACATACCGCCACATAATAAAAGCCATCTATGAAAAACCCACTGCTAACATCACCCACAATGGGGAAAAACAGAGAGCTTTCCCCTAAGGTCAGGAAAACAACAAATATGCCCCCTATCTCACCACTGCTATTCAACATAGTACTAGAAGTCCTAGCAATGGCAATCAGACAGCAAAAAGAAATAAAAGGCATCCAAATCGGCAAAGAATTAGTTAATCTCTCTCTCTGCAGATGAAATAATATATATAGAAAACCCAAAAGACCACTAAAAAATTGCTAGAACTAACAAATGAATTCAGTAAAGTTGCAGGATAAGTAAATCAATGTGTAGAAATCTGCTGAATTTCTGTACACTAAAAATGAAGTAGCAGAAAGAAAAATTAAAACAATTCCATTTACAATTGCACCAAAACCCATTAGGTACCTAGGAATAAATCTAACCAAAGAGTGAAAGACCTGTACTCTGAAATATAAAATGCTGAAGAAAGAAACTGAAGAGAATACAAAGAAATGGAAAGTCCATAGTCAGGGATTGGAAGAATAGATATTTTAAAAATATCTATACTATCCAAAGCCATCTACACATTTAAATGCAATTCATATGAAAATACCACCAGGATTTTTCACAGAGCTCAAACAAACAACCCTAATATTTACATGGAACCACAAATGACCCTGAATAGCTAAAGGAATGTTGAAAAAGGAAAAGATAGCTGGGGGCATCACAGTTCCAGACTTCAAGTTATATTACAAAGCTGTCGTAATCAAAACAGTACAGTACTGGCACAAAATACAGAATTAGATCAATGGGGCAAAATAAAAAACCCAGAAATAAACCCACAATTACATGGCAATTAATCTTCAACAAAGCAGGAAAGAATATCCAGTAGAAAAAAGACAGTCTCTTCAACAAATGGTGTTGGGAAAATGGACAGCCACATGCAGAAGAATGAACCTGGACCACTTTCTTACACCATACACAAAAATAAATTCAAAATGGATGAAAGACCTAAATGTGAGAGGAGAGTCATAAATGTAGATATTAGAGAACACAGATAGTAAACTCTTTGACATCAGTCACAGCAACTTCTTTCTGTATGTCCCCTGTGACAAGAAAAATGAAAGCAAAAATAAACTATCAGGACTACCTCAAGATAAAAAGCTTCTGCGCAGGAAAGGAAACATTCAATGAAAGTAAAAAGGAACCTACAGAATGGGGCAGATATTTGCAAATGATGTATCTGATAAAGGATTAGTATCCAAAATATATGAAGAAATGATATAACTTAACACGCAAAACCTAAATAATCCAATTTTAAAATGGGCAGGAGACATGAACAGACATTTCTCCAAAAACATGTCCAGATGGTAACAGACCCATTAAAAGATGCTCATCATACTTGTAACAGGGAAATGCAAATCAAAAGTGTGCAGCATCACCTCATATTTGTCAGAATGGCTAAACTCAGAAGCATAAGAAGCAACATATATTGGCAAGGAGGTAGGAACAAAGAAACCCTCTTTCACTATAGGTGGAAATGCAAACTGGTGCAGCCACTCTGGAAAACAGTATGGAGTGTCCTGAAAAAGTTAGCAGTAGAACTATGTTATGATCCACCAATGCCATTACTAGGTGTTTAGCTAAGGAATATAAAAAACTAATTGAAAGGAATACATGCGCTTCAATGTTTATAACAGCATTATTTATAATAGCTAAGTTATGGAAGAACCCTAATATCCATGAACAGATGAATGGATAAAGATGTGATGTATTAGAAAAAAAAAAGATGTGATGTATATATGCAATGAAATATTATTCAGCCACAAAAATGAAATCTTGCCATTTGCAACAACAAGGATGGAAATAGACAGTAGGATGCAAAGTGAGTAAGAGTAAGACAAATACAGTATGATTTCACTCATATTGGAAATTTAAGGAACAAAATAGGGGAAAAGAGATAGAGAAGGAGACCAGGAACCACTCTCTTTAATTATAGGGAAACAAACCGATGGTTTCACAAAGGAGGTCAGTGAGAGGATGGATGAAATAGATGATGGGGGATTAAAGAATTTACGATGAAAAGTAAAATATGCACAGAATGGCTAAATCAATATATTGAAACCTGAAACTAATAGAACACTAGATGTTGTTATACTGAAAATAAAATAATACCTAAAAAAAATTACTTGTAATTCACTCCCTTAATATAAGTACACTTATGATAAATGAGGATTTACCACTGCATAGAATTGTTCAATTCCTATATAGTATACCTGAAACTAATGCAACACTGTATATTAAATATACTGTAATTATAATTAAATGCTCAATTGAAAAAAGACCTTCTAGTTTTGAAAAAGATTCTGATGATTTATGTTTGGAATATTCAACAAAAAGTTTATGGGCCAACGTCCACTTTTTATTTCCTTTTTTAAGAAGCATTGATTGGTAATTAGTATTGCAGATGTGAAAACTCACGTGTATAAGGCTCCTCTTTAGTCAAGTGTATAAGAGAAGTTAGACTTGAGGGATCATATTTTTTTCCATTTAAAAAGAAGAAGAGGAAAAAAGAACACCCATTAGGTAGAAGACACTATGCTAAGCGGTATAGTTCTCTTCCTTTTAAATTTATTTTTTTTAAGATTTTGTTTATTTATTTGACAGACAGAGATCACAAGTAGGCAGAGAGGCAGGCAGAGAGAGAGAGAAGCAGGCTCCCCGCATAGCAGAGAGCCCGATGTGGGGTTCCATCCGAGGACCCTGGGATCATGACCTGAGCCGAAGGCAGAGCTTAACCCACTGAGCCACCTAGGCGCCCTTGAGCACTATAGTTCTTAACAAATCTATACTTTTATGTTCCTTGTCCGTCAACTGATTTTTTTTTTAAGTTTTTTCCAAATAGTGTATGAAGCTTATGTTACAAAATGAATGCTGAAATTGATGTGCCACAGACAGGAATGGGCGAATGGGTGAAAAAGAGAGAGTTTTGCAATGTTTGGACAGAGCCGTAGTGTGTGGATTCACATCCAAGTTGGGTTGGAAGGTAGCATGGCAGTGTTTAGTGCAGAAAGGAATGGGATTCATCTCGGAGATGAGCGGCTGTTTGGGTTATCACCAGTTTGTCACCAGGAGGACGGGCGAAGCAATCTATAGAAGACTGTCATGGAGAAGTGTGAGACAAAATGTAGAGCAGTATACTCCGGTTGGGGGGTGCTTCCCATTTTGAGTTTCAGGCGGTTTTGTAGCAGAAAAACTTGCAAAAGGTACTTCTAACGCCGGCAGTAACTTCATGAAAAGATCCCAGTTGTTTCATTCAGGGTAACAGCCCCGTTACCCCTATCATGCCCCAACGGAGACAAATTACTAGTCTTTTTGTTCACGGAGAATTACGCGGTGATTGAACCTGGAACTTAATTTGCAAAGCTACACAAACTTTCTACATTACCTAAGACAAATTCCTTCCGGGAGCTTCTTAGAAAGAAATGCGCAGGCGCGCAGCAGCACCAACGCCCTACCGCGGAAGCTGTTTCCGGGATACGCCTCCTTTGCCATTCCGGCTTCCTCGGATTGTGAGGTCAGTGCGCATGCTTCCAAGCGGTTGCTTGACCGCGGAGGTGCTTTCCTCGCGTAGAGCGGTGCGCCCTTACTGTTGGCACAACCTCGCCCCTTCTCTCCTCGGGTCCTTGGGGTGGCCCTGTTGGCGCACCTTCCCCTAGCCGCCTAAAACTTGCCTCGGTTAACTGGCTCCCCGCCCTACTGCAAAACGGCTTCTTCTCAGCCTGGCGACAGGGGCTTCCCCTCAACTGCCGCCAATGCGGCAGAACGAGCTCCAGAGAGCCCGCGGCCCTCGGCCGCAGTAAGTACTGGGGAACAAGCAGGGCGTCGAGAGCGGTGAACTAGTGTTGAGCACTGTTTCAGTCCGCGTTACCTTGGGAATGCGAAAGCCAGTGACGGACGTTGTGTGTCCTAACCCTAGTTATCTTTGGTTCTGGAATCATGAAATTTCGCTGGTCATATTGGGGAGGCGCTCGCGAAGAGGATTATGTGCACATCTGCGAATTTCTTAGTAGCTTTGCAAATTGACTATTCTTTTTCTAGTCTTTTTCTGTAAATTAACCCTTATTCAAATCTAAGAAGTGGAAAATATTGTTGATATCAGGCTTGAATTTTACTTGCAGTACCAAAATTAAAGAATTTTTTCTTATAATTAATGGAAACTTAACAAAGTGGAAAAAAAGACTGCCAATGTAAATTCTACCTTTAATCTTTCTAGAAATGGCACTTTTGTTTGCATTTCTACAGCCAGTTGAATTACAAGGGCTTTTCTTCAAAAGCTAAAGATGAACATAACATGCTTTCTAGATTCTAAATAAAAATATAAACGAAACGGCTTACAGATTTGCTAGATGTCAACACCCACTCCAAATGTACAAGCTCCTATTTATTATTTTGAAGGAAGACTGTGTAATACTTGTGGATCTACCTCTTTTCGCTTTTAAAGGCTTGTTTACTCTTATTGCATCAGTTCTGTATTGTATTCGTATTTGTGTTGGATTTTCTTAAAAGTGACAGGACAATACATACCTAAAAATTACCTTTTCAAGAAAATCCTGTATTAATAGGACTTGAGGTTTGTTTTTTTTTTCACTGTTTTTAGATTTTTAATGTTTGCTCAAAATATGCTAGCTGCCATTAACTGAAAAAACATTGTAAGTGAAACTATAAATGATTCTTTCTGGAAATGGAAACACCCAAGTGCCAGAAATTCTGGGTCTCTTTTTCTTCTTTATTTGTCTAAGCCAATTGATGGATAGAGTACTCTTTTTGTTGAAAATGGACTATGGAATGTACAGAAAACAGAAAATAGTTTTTTCAGTTGCATAGTTGACTGCAACAGGCAGTGCTTTTCTTCTTTTCTCCATTAATTTTTTTACACACCAAAGTAGGTTGGCAAAATTTTTCTACAAGAATTATCTATTTTGATTTTCTTCAGAGGCCTTTTATTTTGTACTCTTAACTGTATTGAATAAAAGCACCAAAGGTAACTTTGGTTTTATTTATCTTAACAGATGCAGTTTATGTTGCTTTTTAGTCGTCAGGGAAAGCTTCGACTGCAGAAATGGTATGTCTCACTATCAGAGAGAGAGAAGAAAAAAATCACAAGGGAAATTGTTCAGAATATTTTAGCACGTAAACCTAAAATGTGCAGCTTTCTCGAGTGGCGAGATCTGAAGATTGTTTATAAAAGGTATAATTTTTTATTTGTCAGAAATTTGGAAGTAGCAGAATCAAATGTTAGGTCGTTTATAATGTTGAAATCGCAGTCTTTTGAGAGAGAACATTTATAAACAGTAAAATTCTGATAAACCTACTTAGGTAGAAACTTGTATTTTTAAAATAACATTTTTTATTACCCAGATTAAATGTTAGAAGCAGGGGAATAGTTTTAACTAAATTTGCAAATAATTTTATCTTCTAAAATGTTTACCTTCTAGAAAAATTCACTGAACTCCTTTTCTTATAAGTTATTTAGGGTCAATATTTTAAGTCATCTGTTCTCTAATTTAGATAAGAATAGATAAGAGAATGTACTACTACATTCTCACACTCCACTCCACCTCTCCTTATGACTCTGTAATGACTGATATTGATAAGGCTTTTATCTGAGTTTTCAAGTCCTGTTCAATTATAAACGCATCTTGAATAGATAGACCTGTTCAGTCATATAGTTGTTTAAACACATTTATTTCGTAACTTACTTTTGTGTACAGGATCTGGTTTTTAGTTAGGTTTATTAATTTGAATTAAAATGAAGCAGTGTTAGAATTTTGAATAAATTTTCAGTTTTGGCCAGGATAACTTCTTTAAAATTTGATCTTACAGTCTGTCTCATTGATTCCTTTTAACAATTAAGTTACCCAAAAAAATGCTATCTTAATTATTATTGGAAAATAGAATATTCATTATTTTATTAATATCTGAAGCTTTAAAAAATTAAAATTCTATTTTAAAGACTCTTAGAAACTTAAAGAATACAATTTCTTTTATAGAATATCTGGGCCACATTTACTTTGTTTCTTCCCCATTCCTCTTCCCTTTAAGCTCTTTAATTTAAAGATAAATAACTACCTTAATGAATTCCAGATAAAGACAAGACAGTTTCTGTATGTAGAAAGTTGTTTCTTACATGGGGAGTGTGCAGGGAACTAACAGTATGAATGCAGTGAGGATTAAAAAGAAGTTTGATTTTCTGATCTGCTTTCATTTATTCCACTCTGGATATGGATGGTGATGATCTTTGTTGGAATGATGGCAGGAAAAGAAATGGAGATTATAGAATATATAGTGTCGTTTAAATATTCTAACAGAATGAATTTGATCTTTTTTTTTTAAATATTTGGTGTTTATTTTAGTGTTTACTAAGAAAATATGATAGAAAAATCATAGAAATTTAGAGCTAGGAAATACCTAGTTAGGATAGAACCTTAATAAGTAGAACAAGTAGAAGGGGGACTGCAATTGTAAAATCAGGAATAGGGAATCTGTGCCTTTGTCCATTGGCTTTTATCTTCTGCACAGAGTTTCTCAGTTAGAAAACTCTTGCTGTTGACCAAACCTCAAATTCAAAGAAGGAATTAGGAGTCTTGTCTGAAGAGTGAGCTGTGTGCCACTAAAACTCACATCTTAATCATAGAGATAAAAAGACCTCACACATAAGAGATCAGAGTTACATTTCTTAAAAAGATCATAATAATAGTAAGAGTTGAAGTTGTGTACTTCTGAAACTTAGTCCTAAAGGATGATCTGACAGAGCGTATTATAATGAGGTCCTGAACAAAGATAGTGGCCCTCAAGGAGTAGAAAAGAAAGCTCTACTAAAGCTAATTCTTATAAGACTTGGTTATTTGTAGAAGTAGGGAAGGCAATAAATGACGGAGGGGAATGGGCTGATTTCTGGTTCAGCTGAGCAGAAAAATGATAAACTAGAGAACTTGGCTTATTTTTTAGATGGTTTGTGAGGCCTGTGTGATTTGGATTTGCCAGTTTTAGTTTTTGATGGAATGAGTGTGCTAAAAAGTCTGTTGAAATTTTTTATATAAATTGTTAATAGCAGCATTTAAACATTTGGCAAAAGGGTAGAAGAAAAAAACCTCTAGAGTGGAATAAGAACCAGACAATGAGTATAATCAGTGTAAAGTCCCAGACTCCCCAAGATTATCCTCAGATCTGACACCATATATAAAGTCAGGATTTCCTAAGACTACTGTAGGTTCATAGCTCACTATAAGTTAATTTTATCATAATTCACAAAATTTACTGAGAAGTAGTATATTCATGGTTACTACGGGGAAAGGATCCAGATTACAGTAAGTCAAAAAAAGAGGAGCATAGTATACAGTTGGAAAGAGTTCCATCCTTGAACTTTCTGTTTTCTCTCACTGGAGTTAGGACATTGTCTATGCTGTAAATGTCAAGAAATATGAATGAAACATTCCAACCAGGGGAGTCTTGGTGACCACTTTTTATTGGAGTTTTCTTGGTTACATAAATGTAACTGAATGGCCAGCTTCAGGTGGTAAGTGGTGGCCCAGAATTCCCACATAAATGACTCTCAGCATAGACCATGTGACATCCCCAAGGCTTCCAGGTAAACAGAGATACTCTCATCAGACAGGGAATTGCAAAATGTTAGATATTAGAGATAATCTTCTAGAACCCAGATGTCTTTTTGGGCAAGGCTGTTCCTCTAGTATACTATCGAGTTTTCAATCTGTAAGGTAATCTATTTAAAAATAAGATTTATTAAAAATAATTAATTTATTAAAAATAAGATTACTGGTTCAAATGTGGCTCAAAATGGCAGATAAAGTTCAATTAGAATGAAGAAATAATGCTCTAGATTTTACAGTGGGCATTTCATAAATGCCTTTTGCCAAAACATCTTCAGTAGAGTAGTAGAGGCAGAACTCCCTATGTAGTGAAATGCAATGTGAAGAAATGAAGAAATTTAAAAGGCAAGTGTAGACTATTTGGGGGAGCTTTGCCATGAAAGAAAAGAAGAGGTGGTATCCACCCATACTCATAGACTGGGAGATACGGCTTCAAAAGGATTGAGAATCTTAAGATTGTTTATACATAGAGGGAGGAGTCCCTATTAGAGAGGAAGATTTGAAAGTGCCATTAAGAGAATAAATCACAGGAGTCAAAATTCCTGTATTTGAAGGAAAAGGGTGGTTAAATGGATGAAAGGAGAAGCAGTAGTGTTCCTACACCTAATAATGAGCCTGTCCCTGCCTTTTAATAGCTGTAGTATGTAATCTTTTGTGATTGATACTTGAATTGAGGGAAAATTCACATGAAAAATTCTGTGTCATTTATAACCAGTGTACCTATTAAAATCTGCTCACCCCATTTTGTGTTGAAGGCTCATTTATGCTACTATTTAATGAAATATTTTTTGTTGGTATAAGCAGGTGATTTGTTTTCTCTAGCCCAGCTGGAAGAGGAAAGACTCTTAAGCGAGAATTACCTTTGAGCATCAGAAAAATTCTGATTTTTTACTATTCATATCAACAGGTGGTCTTCATATCTTCATTAACTTACACATTGTGTTCTGTCTTATCCATATTCTTTATCCTGAATATCTCTTACGAGATTTTCCCTGTTTGGGAAAGAAAGATAAGGAGTAAGGACAATAGAGATGCAAAAAAAACAAAACAAAACAAAACCAGATGAAAATCTAGAGACTTCAGTTTCATTCCCTGTTTCTACCACTACCATTTTCCCTTTGTTTCTTTATCTCTAAAGAAACTGTTCTTAAAGATTGCTCAAAGATAGAAGATAGAATTGAATGCTTTTTTTTTGTCGGGGGAAGAGGCTCTGGATTTACATTTACTAGAAAGTAAACATACTTCCAAATTACCATTTTGAGAATTTGTTAAAGAATGTTACTAAACAGATTTCCTTTAAAAACAAAACAATTTTTATTAATATACCAGTGGGTATTACATTTAGCTATATTCATGGGCAGTGTACATATTTAGCTGACTGAGAAATCAAGTGTTTTGAATATATGAACAGAAAGCTAATAACTTTTTTTTAGCTTTTTTTAGCTTTAAAATTTAATTTTTTGAAAGCTAATAATTAAGCTTAAAGTCACTGTTAAAAATGACCAGATAATTTCTTACTGCTCTGTTTTTTTTTCTTTAACAATTTTTTTGAGATATAACTAGCATATCACACAATTCAGTCATTCAAAGTGTATAATACAGTGGCTTTTAATATATTTACTATATTCACAGACCTGTGCATCCAGAATGATCAATTTAGAACATTTCCAGTCCCCCTCCCAAAAAAACCATGTAGCTTGTAGCAGGTGACTGCCACTCTACCCAAAATCCATCCTCCTGGACTTAAGTAACTAATAACTTAACAGCATTATAGATTTGCCTATATTTCATGTAAATTTCATATAAATGGAGTCCTAAAACATGTACATATTTCATGTAAATGGAGTCCTAAAACATGTGATCCTAAAACATGTCACTGACCTCTTTAACATAGCATTACACTTCAAAGACTTACTGTAGCATGTATTAGCATTTCATTTCTTTTCATTGTCACATGTGTTCTGTTACACGGATAGGGAACATTTTATTCATTAATGATGGATAGTCTATCATTAGTTGATGTACATTTTAGTTGTTTTTACTTCACAGTTATTATAGGTAAAGTGAGCATTTGTGTACAAACTTTTTGTAGACCTATTTTTTAATTTCTCTTAGATTTATACCTGGGAATAGAATTCTGGATCATAAAGTAACCGCTTGAGGAACTGCTAAAGTGTTTTCCAAAATATATGTACAATTTTATGTTTCTAGTAATAGGTTGTGAGGATTCCAGTTTCCATCCACTATGCCAACAGATGTTGTTCCCTGTCATTTTTTATTACAACCATTCTATTAGGTATAAATGGTATCCCGTTGTGTTTTCCTAGGTTGATAGAAAATTCACATAAACCATTAGCCCTTACATTATACATTATTTTTACTATATGTAGAGTTGTGCAGTTATTACCTGTTATCACCTCTGATTTCATCATCACCAAAGAAACTTCATGCATATATGTAACAACTATATATTTATATCTGTCATTTCCCTTGTGACACTAATCTTTTGTCTATGTAGATTTATCTTCTTCTGGACACTTCAGGTAAATGGAACCATGTGATATGGGCCCTTTGCATGTTACTTTTTTCATTTAAAATAATGTTTTCAAGATTTGACTATGCCAAAACACATATCAATACTTCACTCCTTTTTATGATTGCATAATATTCTGTACCATGGATTTACCACATTGTTTATACATTCATTTGTTGGTTGACATTTAAATTGTTTCTAATTTTTGGCCATTGAATAGTGCTACTATGAACATTCATGTGCAAGTATTTTCTTGACTACCTGTTTTCAGTTCTTCTGGCTATAGAACTAGGAGTGGAGTTGCTGAGTTGTAAGGGAATTTTGTGTTTATCTTTATGAAGTTCCGCCAGGTTATTTCTGCTATGGCTCTAGTAGTTCACAGTCCCAGTAGAAATGTAGAAGAGTTCTGGGGTACGATGGCTTAGTTGGTTCAGTGTCCGGTTCTTGATTTCAGCTCAGGGTTGATAGTTGGAGACCCATGTCAGGCTATGTGTTTAGCAGGGAGTCTCCCCAAGGATTCATTCTCTCTCTCTTTCTCTCTCTCTCTCTCTCTCTCTCTCTCACTCTTGCGCACTCCCTCTCCCTTTGCCCTCTGCCCCTCCCCCGTCAAAAAATATGTAAATACAAAAGGCGTTCAAATTTCTCTATAAGCTTACCAGTTCTTAATTTGCTTTTTTCCCTTGTTAATAGTCATCCTGGTAAGTGTGAAGTGATGTTGTGGTTTCAGTTTGCATTTTTTTTTTTAATTTTTTTTTTAAAGATTTTATTTATTTATTTGACAGAGAGAAATCACAAGTAGGCAGAGAGGCAGGCAGAGAGAGAGGAGGAAGCAGGCTCCCTGCTGAGCAGAAAGCCCGATGTGGGGCTCAAACCCAGGACCTGGGATCATGATCTGAGCCCAAGGCAGCGGCTTAACCCACTGAGCCACCCAGGCGCCCAGTTTGCATTTTTTTAATGAGTAACAATATCGATCATTTTCTTGTACTATTTGGTCATTTGTTTATCTTCTGTGGAGAAAAATCTATTCAAGTCCTTTGCCTGTTATCATAAAAAGGTGCTGGATTTTGGTTGCTTTGTGCATCACTTAAAATGATTATGTGGTTTATAGCTTTCATTCTTTTACTGTAATGTATTGTAACATTTTTTTTCTTCTGTATGTTGAGGACCCTTGAATTTTTTTGAAACCATACCTGGTCATAATGTACAGTCCTTTTAACATGTTGATGGATTCAGTTTGTTATTCTGTTGAGGAATTTTGTATTTGTATTTATAAAGGATACTGATCTGTAGTTGTCTTGTGAAATCTTTTATCTGGCTTAGCTTTCATGATAATGGTGACATCCCAAAATAAGTTAAATTCCTCCTCCTGTCTATTTGGGGAGAAATTTAGAGCTTGGTATTAATTATTCTGTAAATGTAATAGGATTTATCATTGAAGCAGTCTGCTCATGAGTGCTTCATTGTTGGGAGGTTTTGCCTACCAGTTCAGTCTCTTTACTTGATAGAAATTTATTCAGATTTTCTCTTTTTTTAGTCATTTGGAACTTTGTGTATTCCTTTGGATTTTCCATTTTTGTCTAGATTGTCTCATTTGTTGGTACTCAGTTGTTTTTAGTGTTCTGATATACTCCTTTTTTATTTCTGAAACTTAGAAGTGGTATTCCCACTTCTATTTCAGATTTTAGTGGCTGGGATCCTCTAGTTTCTTGGTTGATTTCTGTTGTTGTTTTTGAGGATTTTTGCACTTTACATATGTAATACCACTGCTGGTTTCCCGAGTTTCTGAATAGCAATCAGCACTTAATATTATCGAGGATCTATGTACTTGATGAGTTTGTTCCCTTTCGGTGTTTTCAAGATTATGTCTTTTGTCCTTTGGCAGTTTGAATATAATTTGTTTCACTATAGCTCTCTTTGAACTTTTTTGTATGGAATTGATAGGGAATATTTAAATGTGTAAATTCATTTATTTCATCACATTTGGGAAGTTTTGGGTCATTTCTTCAGATATTCCCGAGTGTCTGTCCAGACTTTTTCTGAGCATGTGTCCCGCCATGGACATGCATGTGATGTTCTAAACTGCCCAGAATACCTTAAAAACTCTCTTACCGCAGTGTCTCCTTACCCTCTCTCACACAAGTTTTTACGTCTGTCTTGCTGTCTGTTGCTTCTCCCAGCTATTATCTCCTTCCCATTGTTGCTATAGCCAATAATTTTGCCCTTAAACACTTTGGGGCGAAAGCTGCCTGTGAAGTTATCCTAGGTCCCAGTGGGAAGAAATAGACACATCCATTCCTAGTCTTCGAGGAATCCACTGGACCAGTTCTTTGTGAATTATAGTACGTATTGTACTTTCTGGCATTAGCAGCCAGCACCAGAAATGTGAGCTGCCATTAACCTGGGTAATGGGTTAGTAGGTAAAACCACACCGTGTGCTTATTTCATTGCAGCAGTTTCTTTCTTCTTTTATTATTTTATGTAAAACTTGTGGCCTGGAGTGAAATCTTTATTATATTCCTTACCCTGGGCCCCTTACTAACTAAGCCATATTCTTTGGTTAGGATTATTATGATGATTCGAATGACAATATCTTCAGTAAATCCTTTATTTTCTTCTTTGCTTACTTGTCCTTTGAATTAACTATAGAGTGTATTTTGTTTTAATTAAATAAACTCAGGAAAAAAACCTGGATCCTCAGAGTTTTAAAATACTCCTAGAAAGGAACCTGAAAGAAAGAATAGCAAAATATGGTACCCTTTCTGCTTTATGTGATTGGATGATGTTTTTCTTTCTCCTTTTGTGTACTTTTCAGAATTTCTCTTAGGAACATTTATTATTTTTTTAGTCTAGAAGAAAAATAATCTGCACTATGAGAAGAAAAAAATGTGTAAGTCTGGGGATTCTCACAATAGTGTATAAAAATGTATTTAGAAAACAAGTACAGGGTAAAATTTTATCCCACATTTATATTTTGTTACAGATATGCTAGCTTGTATTTTTGCTGTGCTATTGAGGATCAGGAAAATGAACTGATTACTCTGGAAATAATTCATCGTTATGTGGAATTACTTGACAAATACTTTGGCAGTGTGAGTAGTATTGTAAGAAATTGAATGCCTTAGTAATTTTTTAACCTTCATAATGAGTTTATTATTTGTTTTATGGATGCTATTTAAATGTTACTGTTACTGAGAGGTAAAGAATGACAACTTCCTATAAGTGTGAATAGTCCGTTAATTGTAAAATTCCATTCCCCTAGAGACCTAGTCACTTAATTACAGTACTAAGAATAAGATTTAAGATCCCGAAATTGAAAGGAGTTCAACTGCAGATATTTTAATGTTTTGAAATGTTTAGTATGAAATTTAGACTTGGATAGCAGTTACCTTTACCTTTTAAATAAGAACTGAAAAATTAGTTTTAAAGGTAGAAAATTTTTGCTGGCAACATGCAAAATCAAATATTATTTAACTCGTATACATTGTGTTTTTAGGTACTTCAAATTTGAAAAGTCAGTGATGCTTACACTGGTATAATTACTATTTTACAGGGAGTTAAGATTGATTCACTTGTGTTGGGTTTTATTTTACCAACTGATAGGGGATAAGCAAAATTTGCCTCCTTCAGTTTAACATTATCATTCTTATTATTTTTGCTTTTTAGGTGTGTGAACTTGATATCATCTTTAATTTTGAGAAGGCTTATTTTATTTTGGATGAGTTTCTTTTAGCGGGGGAAGTTCAGGAAACATCCAAGAAAAATGTCCTAAAAGCAACTGAGCAGGCAGATCTACTTCAGGAGGTAAGCTACTCTAGTAGACTTCTTTACTAGGACTATCATGTTTTGTTGTTGTTAGAGAAGTTTTGGTGATCATTTTTCATACTTTCAGAAAGTACCCAGAAAGAGGGCCACCTAGGTGGCTCGGTTAAGCCACTGCCCTCCGCTCAGGTCATGATCCCAGGGTCCTGAGATCGAGTCCCACATCTGGCTCCTTGTCCAGCTGGGGGCCTGCTTCCCTTTCTGCCTCTGCCTGCCACTCTGCCTGCTTGTGCTCTCTCTCTGACAAATAAATAAATAAAATCTGAAAAAAAAAAAGATAGTACTCAGAAACATAGTTGGAATATAGTGTCCATGTGCAGGTTGTTTGTTTCATAAAACACATGTTCAGTCACATCAACTCAGTTATCTATAGATTGTTCACTTTGAAAATAGTCTGTTGGTAAGGCTCTCTCTGTTCCTATTTTTTAGCACTCAGAATACTAGAGCCTAAACGTTAAGGAAAAAAAGGAATCAGAGTTAACATTAATTATTTCAAGAACTTTACTATGTATTGTTTCTGTTACTTAAGAAAACCTCCTCTTTTTAGGCTAGATAATTGAGCCTGGCATTTTTTTCCCAGTTGATCATTATTTTCAATTGATGCCTAATGATGCCAATGTAGCAAAGCAGATTAGAGTTTTCTTAAGGTATTGTTCTGCTTTTTCCCCTTTGGGGAAATGTATTTCACTGTTTTCTTCATATTTTTCTATTACTTCTCACAGTTGTTAGGATTTGGTAAATCAGGTATTCCCCACCCATGTATTTTTTTAAAAAGTCTTTTTTTATTGTCTTAAAGTACACGTAAAATAAAATTTACATTTTAACTGTTTCGAAGTACATAATTCAATTTCACTAATTACTTTCACAGTGTTGTATAACCATCATCACTCTCCATTTCTAGAACTTTTTATCATGCCCATACTGAAACATTCAACCATTAAATAATAGCATCTCCCTGCTACTCTTTACCAATCTCTGTAGTCTTTATTCTGTTTTTTGTCTCTTGCCTATTCTACTTCATTTTGGCCTTTTGTGTCTGGTTTATTTCACTTAGCATAATGTCCTCAAGCTTCAGCCATGTTTTACCATCAGAATTATGGCTGAATAATACTCAGTTGCATATACATGTGTTTGTCCATTCATCCATTGATGGACATTTGGATCATTTCCACCTTTTGGGTATGGTGAATAATATGCTATGATTGTGGGTATAAAGGTATCTGTCTCTACCTGCTTTCCATTTTCTTGGGTATGTATGTACCTAAAAATAAAATTCGTGAGTCATGGTAATTCTATTTAACTTATGGAAGAATAGGCAAATTATTTTTCACAGTACCTGCTCATTTATGCTTTTCTACCAGCAAAATATGAGGGTTTCAGTCTGTTCCCTCTTTGCCAATAGTTGTTTTTTGTTGTTATTGTTGTCGTTATGCTCATTGTAATAGGTATGAAGTACAATTGTGTACTTTTGATTTGTATTTCCATAATGAGTAATGATTTGGGGCATCTTTTCATGTAGTTGTTTGCAGTTTATATCTTCTTTGGAGAAATGTTTATCCAAGTTTTTTGCCATTTTGAATTGGTTGTTTGTCTTTTTATGGTTAAACTGCAGTATTTTTTTATATATTATGAAAATTAGGGCTACATGGGTGGCTCAGTCAGTTAAGTATCTCATTCTTGATTTTGGCTCAGGTCATCACCTCAGGGCTGTGAGATCAAGTCCCAAATCAGGCTCTGTGCTCATTGAGGAGTTTCCTTGAGATTCGCTCTCTCTCTGCCTTCCACTACCCTTCTCTGTCTCTTAAAGGAAGAGAGGAAAGAAAATATTAAATGCATATCAAAAATACGGTTTTCAGATGTTTTTGCCCATTCTGTATGTTAGCTTTGGATCTTGTTGATTATATCCTTTTTTGTATAGAAGTGTTAAGCTTGAGAAAGTGCAATTTATCTTTTTTCTTTTATTAGTAATGATTGTGCTGTTATACATGTGGATCTGTTGTTAAGTCCAAGGTCATCTGATCTACACCTGTGTTTTTGTCTAGGTGTTTAATGTTTTAGCTCTTACATTTATATCGGTGGTCCATTTTGAAATAATTTTTATATATAATAAAAGTTGAAATGGGTCCCTATCTCTTTTTTCATGTGGAAATCCAGTGAGTCGAGCAGCATATATTGAATAGACTATTTTTTTAACCATTTAGTGTTCTTGCCATCCTTGTCAAAAAATCAGTTGGCCAACAGGTACGTGAAAGGATTTTCAGCATTACTAATTGTTAGGGAAATGCAAATCAGAACCACAATGAAGTATTATACTTGGCCATCATCAAAAAGATAAGAGATAAATACTGGTGAAATATGAAGAAAAGGGAACCGTTGTGCCCTTTTAGAGGCATTGTAAATTGGTATAGTCACAATGGAAAACAGTTCCATTATTCCCTAAAAGATTATAATTGGAACTGTCATATCCAGCAGTTCCACTTCTGGAAATATATCCAAAAGAAATGAAAACACTAATTTGAAAAGTCATTTGCACCCCCATGTATGTAGTAGCATTATTTATAAAGCCAGAATATAGAAATACAGCCCTAAACACTCATGGCTGGATGAATGGTGAAAGAAATTGTGAGCTAGATGTGTAGGTAGGTAGATAAATATAATGGAGTATTATTCAGTCATAAAAATGAGAAAATCCTGTCAAAGGCATGTGGATGGACTGGAGGCATTATGCTGAGTAAATAAGTCCGATAAAGACAGATCTCACATGTGGAATCTAAGGGGAAAAAATCATGGAAAAAGAGGTCAGATTTGTATTTACTGAGGATGGAGGAAGGGGGGCTATGGAGGAAGATGGTTAAAAGGTACAAACTTCCATTTATAAGATAAATTAGTACTAGAGTTAGAATGTACAGCATGATAACTATAACACTTCTGCATGATATACAGGAAAGTTAAGAGTGGTATATCATTACAAGGAAGAAGTTTAGTTTCTGTTTCTTTTTATTGTATCCAAATGTTGATTGATGTTAACCAAATGTAATCATTTCACAATACATGTAAGTCAAACCTTTGTGCTGTATATCTGAAACTCATACAATGATAAATGTTAGATCTTAATAAAATTGGGGGAAATAAAAAGAATACTTGCAATAAAGATGCTTCTAGGAAAACTACTTCAGTCTGCATATATGACACAATTATTTTACCATTTGAAAGTGATCCCCATTCTGTAAGGCATGTAGTGCAGTATTTAAGAAAATTTATAATAAATAGATTACTAATAAAAACAAAAAATCAGTTGGCCACAGACGTATGATGGTCTTATTTATGGGTTCTCAGTTCTAATTGGTCTTTATGTCTTTTATGCCAGAACCACACAGTTTTGACTACAGAAGCTTTACATTAAGTTTTGAAATCAAGAAATCTGAGATCCCTGCCTTGTCGTTCTTCAAGATTGTTTTCACTTTTGAAGTTTGACTTTTTAAAATAGTTTAGACCTTTGCGATTTTATATGAATTTTAAGATAGATTTTTCAGTTTCTGCAAAGCACCATTGGGAGTGCATTGAACCTGTGGATGACTTTGTGGAGTTATGGACATCTTAATGTTAATAAGTCTTCCAGTAGTGAACACTAGATGTTTTTCCACTTGTGTTTTAATTTCTTTAGCAAAGTTTTGTATTTTTCAGTGCACAAGTCTTTTACCTCCTTGTTGGTTAGTCTGTTCCTAAATATTTTACTTTTCCCAATGCTATTGTCAATGGGTTGTTTTTTTTGTTTGTTTGTTTGGTTTTTTTTTTAGTTCCTCTTGAGATACTCATTTCTAGTGTGTGGAAATAAAAGTGATTTTTGCATGTTGATTTATCTTTCAATTTTGGTCACTTTGTTGTTTTGTGTGGAATTTGTAGGGCTTTTTACATAAGGTGTATATTACAATAGACATAATTTTACTTTTTTCTTTCTAATCTGGATTTTTTAATTCTTTTTTTTAATTGCTCTAAGACTTTAAGGACTATGCTGAATAAAGTGGAGAGAATGGGCACCCTTATCTTACTCCTGATCTTTAGAGGAAGAGCCTTTAGAGTTTTCATCACTGAATATGAATGTAGACTTGTCATATATAGCCTTATTATCTCTGTTCCTGAAATGTTGAGTTTTTTTTTTTAATCATGAAAGGGTATTAAATTTATCAGGTGATTTTATTTGCAGCAGTGGAGATGAGTATGTGGGGTTTTTTTCTCTGAATTTCTTTCAGTGTGGTTTCTTACATTGATTGACACTGACATGTTGAATGAACCTGATATTCTATGAGTAAATTGCACTTGGTTGTGGTATATAATTTTTTAATTTTGCTTTGAATTATGTTAGTAACTTGTTAAGGATTTTAAGATCAATATTTACCAGGGATACTCATTTGTAGTTTTCTTGTAGTGCTTTTGTTTGGCTTTGGTATCAAAGTAATACTGGCATTGGAATAATTTTGGAAGTGTTCTTTGCTTTTCAATTTTATTGAAGAGTATGTAAAGAATTGGTGTTCTTCTTTAAATGTTTGGATAAGTCAGCATTGAAGACATCACATATGGCTTGCTTTTCTTGATTGGGAAATTTTGATTCCTGATTCAGTCTTATTAGCTATGGATCTGTTCAGATTTTTTATTTTTTTATAACTCTTGATAGGTTATGTTTCTAGGAATACATACATCTCATTTCGTTATCCAGTTTTTAGTCAATCTAGTTAAAGTTTTATCAGTTACTTTAAATTGTTTTTTAAATTCAATTTAGTTAACATACACTGTATTAGTGCTTTCAGGGGTTGTCAATTTTGGTCTTTTCAAAGGCCAAACTTTCAGTTTCTTTGATGTTCTCTATTTTTCCATTCTATATGTTGTTTATATGCTCTAAGTCTACTATTTTTCTCCCTTCTCCTAGCTTTGGGTTTAAGTTTGTTCTTTTCTTTTTTCTGTAAGGAGTAAGTTTAGGTTGTTGGTTTTGAGATCTTTTCTCTTTTTTAATGAAAACCTGTAGCAAAAACTAGAATTTTAACATTGCTAAGAACTTTATCCCATAAGTTTTGTTATGTTTTTTTAATTGAATTATTTTTCATTTATTTTATTTCTTATTTATTTTATATTTATTTATTTTAATTGTTTTATTTTTCTTCTTTCAAGATAGTTTTTAATTTCTTTGATTTTCTCTTTGACCCATTGGGTAGTTAAGATTATATCATTTAACTTTGTGGATTTATTTGTGGATTTTTCTCATTTCTTCAGCTGTTGATTTCTAGCTTGATTCATTGTGACAGGAAAAGATAATCTCAAATGTATTAAGACTTATTTGGTGGTCTAGTACATGGTCTTATGTGCACTAGAGAAGAATACATATTCAGGTGTTGGTGCGTAGAGTATTCTTGTCTTTGTCTTTTTTTTTTTTTTTTTTTTTAGATTTATTTATTTGACAGAGGAAGATCACAAGTAGACAAAGAGGCAGGCAGAGAGAGAGGAGGAAGCAGGCTTTCTGCGGAGCAGAGCTCCCAATGTGGGGCTCAATCCCAGGACCCTGGGATCATGACCTGAGCCGAAGGCAGAGGCTTTAACCCACTGAGCCACCCAGGCACCCCTTGTCTTTGTCTTTTAAATCCACTTGTGTCATAGTATTTATTGTTCAAGCTCTAAATTTTCTTACTGAGCTTCAGTCTGATTACATGTAGAGTAGCAATAGTATTTTTTCCTCAGTGTAATTACTGAAAAATGTAAATGGGCTTACCTGGGTGATACAGTTGGTTGAGTGTCCAACTGTTAATTTTGCTTCAGGTTATGATCTCAGGGTGGTGCAATTGAGCCCTACCCGCAGCTTTACATTGGGTGTGGAACCTGCTTCAGATTTTCTCTCTCTCTTCCTCTAGTTTTTTCAGCTCACTTTCTATTCTGTGTCTTTTCCTGTAATCTCGAGTTACCCATGGGTCTGCAGCATCCCTACAACTTTTCACACACCATGGCATCTTTATTTTAAGTAGCCTCCAACTTGATACCCAAATTATGGCACTCTTCCCATCATCATTTTTTAGTTAAGTGAACAGATACCATTCCTTGGAGTAGCCCCATACAAACCAGAATATTACAAACAAGTTCCAAATTTGTTCTTCTAACTCAGAGGACCAGAAATGGGGTGGATTTGTCTCTACTGGGGTTACCACTGGTTTTAGCTTTGCTGGGGAAACATGTAATTTAAGGGTGAGATGAAGATGTTATGAAATTTCTTTTATTTGAGTTTAGCTTTTGCTTGTTTTAGTGTTTGTTTGGTTATTGCAGCTTCCTAACTGACTCTTAGAGTTAATTATCTCAGTGATAATTTGGTTTTTATTATTGCTTATTGGTGTAATAATGGGAGAACAAATGCCTGGGTCTCCCTAGTTCAGTCTTTCTTTTATTCCTCTCCAGATGTCTTTATCTGCGGGTGCCAGGGTGGCTCAGTGGGGTAAAGCCTCTGCCTTCGGCTCAGGTCATGATCCCAGTATCCTGGAATTGAGCCCTGCATTGGGCTCTCTGGTCGGTCAGCAGGGAGCCTGTTTCCTTTCCTCTCTCTCTCTGCCTGCCTCTCTGCCTGCTTGTGATGTCTGTCAAGTAAATAAATCTTTAAAAAAAAAAAAAAAGTATTTATCTGGCTTTGGATCAGAGTAATGGTGGCTTCAAAATATGTTAGGAAATGTTTCCTTCTCTTCTGTTTTTGCAAAAGTATGTTTCCCAAGAAATCTCCTATAGCTTTCCCTTAAAGCCTTAAGTAGTCCATTGTAGGTCTTACCTTTGCCCCCAAACACTTGCTAGTTTGCTTTATAGTTTTTGCCCAAAGCCCACATGAAAGCCCTTTTGCTACATGAAAGAGCCTTACATCAATTTTTCAGAGAGCCTGCAGACAGTTTAGTACAGATACAGGCTGTACTTTAGAAATAAGTTCTACTTTGCTCCTTCCAGAGCCAGAGATCAAGGTCCTATATAGTTGGATGCCTATCTGTACTTCAGAACTGCCACAATGCCCTATAGGGAGTAGGAGGAAGTATAGAAAACACTGCAAAACTTTCCTACCATTTTCAAGTTACCTTTTTCTTCATTCAGAATTTACTTGGTTCCTGTAAACTTGACTGGATTCCAGTATCCTGACAAAATTGTTTTTTGATAGTTCACCGCTTTTTTTAATATTTCTTTAGAGGAATGACAGGTTGGCAACTGCCTATGCTACCATTTTGCTGCTATCACTCCCTAATTCTTAATTTTCCTTTGACTCCAAAGATGTACTGATGTCATGAAGATCCACAATACTGAATTTCTACTTACCCCATTATAATATTTTCTTGATACAAAGAGAACAAAATGAGTTGGTTAATTTGGAGGGATATATATAATTTAACCAAAAATCAATTTTAAATATTTAAATGTCATTAAGGCATTTATTTTTGGCTGAGTCTTTCAGAGATGACTTTTTTTTTCCTTTGCATGGTTTCTTTTTTTTTTTTTTCTTTTACATTTTATTTATTTTAAGAGAGAGTGAGATGGGGAGGGGCAGAAGGAGAGGGTGAGAGAGAATCTCAAGCAAACACCATGCTGAGTGCAGAGCCAAACATGAGGCTTGATCTCAAGACTGAGAGCATGATCGGAGCAGAAATCATGAGTCAGATGATTAACTAAGCCATCCAGGCAGCCCATGGTGTCTTTGTTTTATTTTTTTGCTGCTGTTTTTTGTTTTTATTAATTAATTTTTTTAATTTTTTTTATAAACATATAATGTTTTATTAGCCCCAGGGGTACAGGTCTATGTATCACCAGGTTTACATACTTCACAGCACTCACCATAGCACATACCCTCCCCAATGTCCATAACCCCACCACCCTCTCCCTACCCTGCCCCCGCCAGCAACCCTCGATTTGTTTTGTGACATTAAGAGTTTCTTACGGTTTATGTCTCTCACGATCCCATCTTGTTTCATTTATTCTTTTCTTACCCCCAAGTCCCCCACGTTGCATCATTTTATGATAGTTGTTGTTCCCTGATTGACTGAGTTTGCTAAGCATAATACCCTCTAGTTCCATCCACGTCATCTCAGATGGCAAGATTTCATTTCTTTTGATGGCTGCATAGTATTTCATTGTCTATGTATACCACATCTTTCTTTCCATAGTTTGGCTACTGTGGACACTGCTGCTATAAATATTCGGGAGCATGTGCCCCTTCGGATCACTACATTTGTATCTTTAGGGTAGATACCCAGTAGTGCAATTGCTAGGTCATAGGGTAGCTCTATTTTCAACTTTTTGAGGAACCTCCATGCTGTTTTCCAGAGTGGTTGCACCAGTTTACATTCTCACCAATAGTGCAGGAGAGCTCTTCTTTCTCCGCATCATCACCAGCATCTGTCATTTCCTGACCTGCTAATTTTAGCCATTCTGACTGGTGTGCAGTGGTGTCTCATTGTGGTTTTGATTTGTATTTCCCTGACGCCGGGTGATGTGGAGCAATTTTTCATGTGTCTTTTGGTCATCTGGATGTCTTCTTTGCAGAAATGTCTGTTCATGTCCTCTGCCCATTTCTTGATTGGATTATTGGTTCTTTGGGTGTTGAGTTTGATAAGCTCTTTATAGATTTTGGATACTAGCCCTTTATCTGATATGTCGTTTACAAATACCTTCTCCCATTCTGTCAGTTGTCTTTTGGTTTTGATGACTGTTTCCTTTGCTGTGCAGAAGGCTTTGATCTTGATGAAGTCCCAATAGTTCATTTTTGCCCTTGCTTCACTTACCTCTGGCGATGTTCCTAGGAAGAAGTTACTACGGCTGAGGTCGAAGAGGTTGCTGCCCGTGTTCTCCTCAAGGATTTGGATGGATTCCTTACTCACATTGAGGTCCTTCATCCATTTGGAGTCTGTTTTCATGTGTGGTGTAAGGAAGTAGTCCAATTTCATTTTTCTGCATGTGGCTGTCCAGTTTCCCCAACACTATTTGTTGAAGAGGCTGTCTTTTTTCCATTGGACATTCTTTCCTGCTTTGTCAAAGATTAGTTGATCATGGAATTGAGGGTCTATTTCTGGGTTCTCTATTCCATTCCATTGATCTATCTGTTTGTTTTTGTGCCAGTACCGTACTGTCTTGATGATGACAGCTTTGTAATAGAGCTTGAAGTCTGGAATTGTGATGCCACCAACTTTGGCTTTCTTTTTCAACATTTCTCTATTTGAGGTCTTTTCTGGTTCCATATAAATTTTAGGATTATTTTTCCATTTCTTTGAAAAAAAAATGTATGGGATTTTGATAGGGATTGCATTAAATGTGTAGATTGTTTTAGGTAACATTGACATGTTCACAATATTTTTTCTTCCAATCCATGAGCATGGAACATTTTTCCATTTCTTTGTGTCTTCCTCAATTTCTTTCATGAGTATTCTATAGTTTTCTGAGTATAGAGTTTTTGTCTCCTTGGTTAGGTTTATTCCTAGGTATCTTACAGTTTTGGGTGCAATTGTAAATGGGATTGACTCCTTAATTTCTCCTTCTTCTGTCTTGTTGATGGTGTATAGAAATGGAACTGATTTCTGTGCATTGATTTTATATCCTGACACTTTACTGAATTCCTGTACAAGTTCTAGCAGATTTGGAGTGGAGTCTTTTGGGTTTTCCACATATAGTATCATATCATCTGCGAAGAGTGAGAGTTTGACTTCTTCTTTGCCGTTTGGATGCCTTTAATTGCCTTTTGTTGTCTGATTGCTGAGGCTAGGACTTCTAGTACTGTGTTGAATAGCAGTGGTGATAATGGACATCCCTGCCATGTTCCTGACCTTAGCGGAAAAGCTTTCAATTTTTCTCCAATGAGAATGATATTTGTGGTGGGATTTTCATAGATGGCTTTGATAATATTGAGGTATATGCCCTCTGTCCCTACACTTTGAAGAGTTTTGATCAGGAAGGGACGCTGTACTTTGTGAAATGCTTTTTCAGCATCTATTGAGAGTATCATATGGTTCTTGTTCTTTCTTTTATTAATGTATTGTATCACATTGATTTGCGGATATCGAACCAACCTTGCAGCCCTGGAATAAATCCCACTTGGTCGTGGTGAATAATCCTTTTTATGTACTAATGGGTCCTATTGGCTAGTATTTCGGTGAGAATTTTTGCATCTGTGTGCATCAAGGATATTGGTCTGTAATTCTCTTTTTTGATGGGATCCTTGTCTGGTTTTGGGATCAAGGTGATGCTGGCCTCATAAAATGAGTTTGGAAGTTTTCCTTCCATTTCTATTTTTTGGAACAGTTTCAGGAGAACAGGAATTAATTCTTTAAATATTTGGTACAATTCCCTTGGGAAGCCATTTGGCCCTGGCCTTTGTTTGTTTGGACATTTTTGATAATTCCTTCAATCTCCTTACTGGTCATGGGTTTGTTCAGGTTTTCTATTTCTTCCTGGTTCAATTGTGGTAGTTCTTTCCAAATTTCCTCCTGTGATTGAGTTCTAGCTTCAGAGCATTGTGATCTGAAAATATGCAAGGAATGATCCCAATCTTTTGATACCAGTTGAGACTCGATTTATGATCCAGGATATGATCTATTCTGGAGAATGTTCCACATGCAGTAGTGAAGAATGTGTATTCTGTTGCTTTGGGATGGAATGTTCTGAATATATCTGTGATGTCCATCTGGTCCAGTGTGTCATATAAGGCCTTTATTTCCTTGTTGATCTTTTGCTTGATCTGTCCATTTCAGTAAGGGGAATGTTAATGTCCCCTACTATTATTATATTATTTTCGATGCGTTTCTTTGATTTTGTTATTAATTTGTTTATATAGTTGGCTGCTCCCACGTTAGGGGCATAGATATAAAATTGTTAGATCTTCTTGTTGGACAAACCCTTTGAGTATGATATAGTGTCCTTCCTCATCTCTTATTTTTGTCTTTGGCTTAAAATCCTCATTGATCTGATATAAGGATTGCCACCCCAGCTTTCTTTTGATGTCCATTAGCATGGTAAATTGTTTTCCACCCCCTCGCTTTAAATCTGGAGGTGTCTTTGGGTCTAAAATGAATTTCTTTTAGACAGCACATTGATGTGGGGGTTTTTTTTGTTTTTGTTTTTGTTTTTTTTTAGATTTTTATTTATTTATTTGACAGACAGAGATCACAGGTAGGCAGAGAGGCAGGCAGAGAGAGGAAGGGAAGCAGGCTCCCCGCTGAGCAGAGAGCCCGATGTGGGGCTCGATCCCAGGACCCTGGGATCATGACCCGAGCCGAAGGCAGAGGCTTTAACCCGCTGAGCCACCCAGGCGCCCCTGTTTTTGGGGTTTTTTTTTGTTTTTTTTAATCCATTCTGATAACCTGTGTCTTTTGATTGGGGCATTTAGCCCATTTACATTCAGGGTGACTATTGAGAGATATGAATTTAGTGCCGTTGTATTGCCTGTAAGGTGCATGTTACATACATTGTCTCTGTTCCTTTCTGGTTTGTTACTTTTATGCTCTCTCTTTGCTTTGAGGACCGCTTTCAATATTTCCTGTAGAGATGGTTTGGTGTTTACAAATTCTTTCAGTTTTTGTTTGTCCTGGAAGCTTTTTGTCTCTCCTCCTATTTTCAATGATAGCATAGCTGGATATAGTATTTTTGGTTGCAGTTTTTCTCGTTTAGTGCTCTGAATATATCATGCCAGTTCTTTCTGGCTTGCCAGGTCTCTGTGGATAAGTCTGCTGCCAATCTAGTATTTTTACCATTGTATGTTACAGACTTCTTTTCCCTGGCTGCTTTCAGGATTTTCTCTTTGTCTCTAAGACTTGTAAATTTTACTGTTAGGTGATGCGGTGTGGACTTATTCTTGTTGATTTTGAGGGGGTTCTCTGCACCTCCTGGATTTTGATGCTTGTTCCCTTTGCTATGTTAGGGAAATTATCTACAATAATTCTTTCCAATATACCTTCTGCTCTCCTCTCTCTTTCTTCTTCTGGAATCCCAATTATTCTAATGTTTCATCTTATGGTGTCACTTATCTCTCGAATTCTACCCTCGTGGTCCAGTAACTGTTTGTCTCTCTTTTGCTCAGCTTCTTTATTCTCTGTCTTTTGGTCTTCTATATCACTAATTCTTTCTTCTGCCTCGTTTATCCTAGAGTAAGAGCCTCCATTTTTTATTGCACCTCATTAATAACTTTTTTAATTTCAACTTGGTTAGATTATAGTTCTTTTATTTCTCCAGAAAGGGCTTTTATTTCTCCAGAGAGGATTTCTCTAATATCTCCATGCCTTTTTCGAGCTTGGCTAGAACCTTGAGAATCGTCATTTTGAACTCTGGATCTGACATATTCCCAATGTCTGTATTGATTAGGTCCCTAGCCTTAGGTACTGCCTCTTGTTCTTTTTTTTTTATGGTGAGTTTTTCTGCCTTGTCATTTTGTCCAGATAAGAATACATGAAGGAACAAATAAATACTGAAAGGGTGGCAAAGACCCAGGAAAATGTGCTTTAACCAAATCAGAAGAGACCCCAAATCATGGGTCGGGGAGAAAGGGGATAAAAGAAGTTCATAAAAAGAAATTTAAAAAAGAAAACAATAGGAAAAAATATAAAAAGAAAAAATATATATATTTAGACTGGTGAATAGAACAGGGTCTCCCACTTAATTTCGGGAGTATTTTGGTCTCTTAGAAGAAACTACCTACCAAAATTTTAAAGAATGAAAAACATATGTAAGGGTAAACACAATGAAGAGGTGCAATATGACTATAAAGATGAAAAAAAAAATTTCTTCTAAATTTCTAAAAAAGGAGCTGATAAGTTGATTGGGAGATAAAGAAAAAGAAAGTGGAGAGAATTTGCTCAGGCTGGAGACTAGAACAAGCCTGGTGCTAGATTTAGGGTGTATTTTGATCTGTTAGAAGTTGTACCCCAAATTTTTTAGAAAAAAAAATCTTATGTGTATACAAAAAATAAAGTTAGCTACAATGAAGGATAAAATATGACTAATAATGAAGGTTCAAAAAGATTTTTTTTTTATGAAAGGTATTGTTAAGATAAACTAGTTTAAAAGCATTAAAAGAGGAAAGGGTGAAAGTTTAAAAAAATTTAGCAGAAGAAAAAAAAATAAAATTTAAAAAAATTAATTAACTTTGCAAGACTAAAGAATCATGGGGAGAAAGCCATGAATTCCATGTTTTGCTTTCTCCTCCTCTGGAATTCCGCTTTCTCCTTGGTTAGTGAACTTGGTCTTGGCTGGATTTCTTGTTGATCTTCTGGGGGAAGGGCCTGTTGTAGTGATTCTTAAGTGTCTTTGCCCGAGGTTTAATTGTACTGCCCTTACCAGGGGCCAGGCTAAGAAATCCACTTGGGTTCGCTTTCGGGAGATTTTGTTCTCTGAACGCCTCCCAGTCTCCGGCCTGAAGGAGTCGAGAGCTCGTGGCCCCACTCCTCAGCCACCCTCAGAGAAAAGTGCTCAATATTTCCCATCTCCCTGGACTCCGTCTGCACTCTCACTTCACCCCGCCTTGGACCAAGCATCTCTGTCTCTGGCACACAGCTCCACCTGGAATCTCTGAACCCTGCAGATCCCTGAGGTCTTCCAGGGGGGTCCCCCCTGGATCTTGTGGGAACCTCACTCACAGAGCAGTGGCCTATGCCATGGATTACAGTTCCAGGGAGCCCTGAGTTGAGAGCTCGCTCCTCAGTTCTGACTCTGTAGCCAGCTTCACTGCTCTAATACCTGCGAGATCTGCGACACTCAGACACCCCCAATCCATTTGTGATCCCCACGTGGGCTTCACCCTGGTTTAGCCTCTGGAGCGATGTCCCTCAGTGGAGCAGACTTTTAAAAGTCCTGATTTTGTGCTCCATTGCTCTGTCGCTTGCCGGGACCCGGACCCTCCCCCCGCGGTCTATCTTCCTGTGGCTTTGGATTTACTTCACCGGTCCTGCCTTTCAGAAAGTGATTTTCTGTTTCTAGAATTGTTGCTCTTCTCTTCGATCTTTTGTTGGATTTGTAGGTGTTCTGAATGGTTTGATAAGCTATCTAGCTGATCTCCTGCTACCTGATGTCATCTCAGCCTGCTACTTCTCCGCCATCTTGACTCCTCCCCGAGAGATGGCTTTTAAGGCTGTTTTCTCTTACAGTGAAGAGGGTTTTTCTCCCAACTAAAGAATGACCTTCATAGTTGATAAATGTTAATTTTTTTATTTTAGTAGAATAATTATTGCCAACAAGGAATACTCTGACTTATTATCAATCCTTGTTTAAAGTAAAAAGATCTCCTTATCTATGTAGTTGTAGAGATGGCTAGAATTATCACATTCTGTAAGTGTTCATTCATATAGGCTTGTTTATTCTCTTTCATAATAAGTCTCTTACAGAACTTAGAAACTTTGGATAATGAGTTAATATACAGAATATATCAAGAATTCTTAACAACTCAACAAAAAACTGATTTTAAAAATGGACAAAGGACTTGGTAGACATTTTCCAAAAGAAGACATACAAATGGACAACTAATATATGAAAAGATGCATAATATCACACTACCCAACTGAAGAGCACTGACATACTACCTTATACACAGTAGGATGGCTAGTATCAAAAAGCAGAATCTAACAGCTGATGATGAAGATAATGGAAATTGGACCCCTTATACACTCAGTGGGAATGCAAAATAGTATGCTTTGCATACTTTGCAAAATACTATAGAAGTTCTTCAAAATATTAATAATAGAACTACCATATGATCCAGCAATCCCATTTCTGTGTGTGTATCTAAAAATGAAACACTATTCACAATAGCTAAGATGTGGAAACAACCTAAATTTTCATCAGTAGATGAATATCTAAAGAAAGTGTGGATATATACATACAAAGGAATATTTAACCTTAAAAAAGAAATTCTCAATATGTAACAGCATCACTAACCTTGAGGATGTTTAGGATAAATGAAATAAGCCAGTCAGAAACACAGATTAAAAGTTCAAAAACTAGTAGGATATAGGAAATCTTACTTGTATTTATAATTTTGTCACATTTGCCATTTATGTTTTCATATTACATGAAAAGTCTAATTGTATCACAAGAGATAGCACCAAATATTTCATTAAATTGTTAACTTTTATTGGGAATTTTGCTGTTAATTGTTATTTTTATTGGAGTTTTTTCCAATTTACAGGGAAAAATTCCAATATTTTTATTGGAAATTTTGCTGTGACATGTTATCATCAGAGCTTATAATGCAATTTTTCTAGAGAGAATTTTGAAATTGATCCAGAATTTCATCAGAAAAATAAAATAATGTGAATCACTAATGGCGTTAAGAAATAGATTCCCCCCAGAAAGTAAGATCTTTTGTAAGTGAATGAATTGTGTTTGTGTTTAACTTACCTTAACTTACAGCTTCATTCCATTTTAATTATAATCTAAGTGGAAAAAAGAAGTAAATATCTCTTTAAAATGTTTGGGAGTGGACTAAGGGTTACTATTTAACTGGCTTTTCTCCATTTAATGGTTCTATAAGTTTAAGTTGAAATGTAACTACATTTTTTTTAGAATACTTTACATAATTTCATACCTTAAGTATTCAGTGTTTATGGTTAAATATTTAAATGAGATACTTAAAAAGATACTTTAAAAATATTCACTGCTTTTTAAAATTAACAGTTTTAACTTTGGGTGTTATAGGTATTTGGGGTGGGAGATATAATCCCTTTAAGAGCCTGAAGGGCCAGGGACCCTCTCCCTAGGAAAAAATGTACAAAGCTGTTGTCTCTAATGTTAAGGGTTTCTTGAATTGTTAGAAGTCCATCCATGAGCTTTATAAGGGTCAGTAAAAATGTTCTTCTTTCCTATGGTAATGAGACACACATGTTTTTAAATTTATGTGGGCATCTAACACATCTATTTGGGAAATTCTTTAAAATCTGTGTAGTGTTTTGTTTATTTTCCTAAAGTAATATCCTTAGTTTCAAAGTCATTCTTTTGGCTTTTTTTGTTGTTGTTCAGAGTGGAGTTTAATAGTTAGAAATCTGCATTACTATTTAAAGTGGCTGATGAGAAACTACTTTTCCACTTTTCCTTGGGAAGAATTTTCCTTGGTGATCTTTAGGATTTTATGATCACATTTAAAATCTAATGATTATTACAATGTAATAATTTTCATGAAGGGAATGAATAATAAGATCCTGTTTAACTTAATTCTGATAAACTGACAGGTTAGAGTATTCTAATTGAATTTTCAGTTAATTCAGTATTCAGCAGACAGACTGTACTGAAAATCTTTCCATTATTATTAAAGTGCTTCATGATTCTGTAGGAGATAAGTTGTCATTTTCAATGAGTATCATGATATACATTAAGATAGAAATACTAAAGAGGAATCTGAAATTGAGCATTCTTTTGAAGCTAAATATTAACAATCATAAAACAAAAGCAAAATTTGTTTTTGTTTTACTGTGCACTAAGTGTTGTAGAAGTCTTACTGTATGTAAACTTAACATATTCTACGTAAGAACATGCCCATTTCTTTCTCTGCCATGTTATGATATTCTGATAACTGGTATGCTAAATAACTAGTCATCTTTTTAACAGAAACATAAAGAGCTGACACACTTATGAAAATCTACTTATGAATGAAGATACACTAAAGCTCAGTGTAGATCCAGTATTTTTACAATTCTATATTTCCCTCACTACAACTCTAATCCTGTTCTTTTTTATTGCATGTGTGATCTTTGTATAGCTTATTCCTGCCCACAGTTGACATATTTCTTATTGAAAAAAAAATTTTTGGCCTATGAACATTTGAGAAATATTTCTTTTTAAACACATAATGTTTTTAAAGATGAAACATCATGAATTTCATTGTAATGCTATCTCTGGTTAACCTTGTAAGATTGAAATCTGCAATTATTAAAATGTTTACTAAAGAAAATGAAGACTTGGAATACTAGGTTAGCCCATAAGTAGTGCCATAATCAACAATGTAGTTTGGTCTTCAAACCAATAGTTGATATATTTAAGACTATTAAAACTTAGTATGTTTTATGTTATATCACATTCTATATGAGCTTGTATATATCACTTAGTTTTGTCACATAATATTAGTTGGAAACAATATTCAAGTAAAATTAATTTTTCCATTATCTAATATTTAAGTTAAACATTTCTTAGCAATCTTAAGGATTTCTAATGCCTCATTTATTGAATCATATTTTGCTATATAAGGGTATCTAGCATTCTCTCTTTAGGATCTCAAAACTGTGTCAGAAAACATACATGTGTCAGAAGACATACATGTTGCTCAGTAGTAACCCTTTAAAGGTATTATTATAACTTTATTTATAGAGTTAAAATATCAGTCTGTTTTGGGGCATTGGGGAGCTCAGTCAGTTAAGTGTCTGCCTTTAGCCCAGATGTTGATCTCAGGCTCCTGGGATCCCCTTGTTTGGCTGCCTGCCCAGCAAGGAGTCTGCCTCTCCCTCTCCCTGTGCCCCTCTTGCCCTCCCTCTCTCTCTCATCTCTCAAATAAAATTAAAAAAAAAAAAAAAATCAATCTGGTTAAGCACTTTTTACCAAAATATGGTGTTGGTTTTGTAATATAGTTTAAGTGTCATTTTATTATAGTTGATGATTTTTTCATTATGCTTTTATATATAAAATATTAAATGCTTTTATATTATAAAATATTAAGACTTTTGGGGGCACCTCGGTGGCCAGTGGGTTAAGCCGCTGCCTTCGGCTCAGGTCATGATCTCAGAGTCCTGGGATCGAGCCCCGCATCGGGCTCTCTGCTCGGCAGGGAGCCTGCTTCCTCCTCTCTCTGCCTGCCTCTCTGCCTGCTTGTGATCTCTCTGTCAAATAAATAAATAAAATCTTTAAAAAAAAAAAAAGACTTTAATATTGGATGTGCTCTTATTAAAACATGCATCATATTTCATATAAAAGGAAAAGTACATGATAATTCATTGTTAATATCTAGAGACTTTAATGTATGAGTTAAGTTACAATTAAAAAGTAAATTCGAAAGTTATTCAAACTGGTTTACCCCTAAAAGAGGCCTATTTACCTAAACTTTAGTGTTATGGACATATACAGTTGATCCTTGAATAAGGGATTGAACTGTATAGGTTTGATTGGTGGATTTTTTTCAATAAATATAGTCCTATCTTCTTATGATTCTTTAGTAATATTTTCTTTTCTGTATATAATACAGAGTAGATACAAAATATGTGTTAATTATTTATGTTATAGATAAGGTATTAGAATTATTTTGATAATCTCAGTGCATGAGGTAAGTACTGTTTTTGTTTTCCACATGCAGACCATAGTTAAGCAGTTAAATGAAGATTACAATGTTTAGTGCTCTAAACTCATTAAATCTAATATTTTAACAATTTGTGGTTTTATATAATTTGTATTTTCTGTTTTGTGCTATACCATGATTAGGATGCAAAAGTAAGTTTATGTATTTACTTGATGGATATTATAAAATTAAACTTTTTTTTTTTCATTAACATACACTTCACCTTTAAATTACAAAATTGTTGGGGCGCCTGGGTGGCTCAGTGGGTTAAAGCCTCTGCCTTCGGCTCAGGTCATGATCCCAGGGTCCTGCGATCGAGCCCCACATCGGGCTCTCTGCTCAGCAGGGAGCCTGCTTCCTCCTCTCTCTCTCTCTGACTGCTTCTCTGCCTACTTGTGATCTGTCAAATAAATAAATAAAATCTTTGAAAAAAAAAATAAAATAAATTACAAAATTGTTGGTAGTAAAACCTGAAATTTAACTTACTCGGTACCTTTTTTTCTTTTCTTTTTTTCTTTTTTTTTTTTTTTTTTTTTTTTTTTTTGATGTGCAAAACCAGCCATCACAAAAATTTTTCAAAATTTTTCTTAATATTCTTGCTTTGGTTTGTCCTCTTTGAAATTTAGCAATGACTAGCAGTTGTTAAATAGGACTTTTTGTCCCCGAGCATTGTTTCTCTGTGTTGCCTCTACCATTGCCATTGGTTGCTTCTGAACGGCTCCAGGCACTGTTTTCAAAGGTTTTCCACTGTGAATAATTAATTTAGCAGAATTTTAAAAATATATGTATGTATATTTTTTTAAAAACATGACCAGAAAACAGCATGAAAAACAACTTTTAAAGATTTATGGAAACAGTAGTTTTTGTTTGTTTCTTTCAATTTGAAGAAGAGGATTTCAATTTTAGAAATTGCTGGTCAGTTTGCAGTTTTGTGTTATAGAGTATGGTAGGCAGTCTTTAGGTATTTAATGAATGTTGATCCCAGATGTCTTGGGCCCCAAACCCTAAATAATCACTGGCTATCACTAGTAGAGTACTCTATAATCCTGAGTTGTGTTTTTTTTTTTTTTAAGGTTTTCTATTTTGCTTTCTTTATTCTTCTAGGCATGTACATTACTTCCATGTTAATTTCACACTTTTAAACCTCTCCAGATATCTTTACCAATCTCACATTTTCCCTCCACAGGAAGCTGAAACCCCATGCAGTGTTCTTGAAGAAATTGGGCTGACATAACTCTCATCCCTTGTTGATGACTTTTTGTGGCATTTCACACACCATAGATGTCATTGCTATACTTCTCAGAGTTACCTAATAGTGTTTGTTAAATGATGTCATTGTTACTGTTTTATAAGCCACTTCTTCAAACCTACACAAAAACATTTTTTGTTGTTGTTCCCCAGAGGAAACTTTGGTTAACCAATAAATAAGTTACTTTAAATATGAATTAGCCTGATGGAGCACAGAAAAGATGCCTTTTATGGATATTTTAGTTTGAATGTTCTCTTACATGACACACAAACACACACACACACACACACACACACACGTATATATGTAAAATTTAGGTGATATACATTTATTACATTACTGTTTTTGGCAAAGAAATCTGAAATTAAATAATGTGAAAAGTAGTATTATAACTAAAAACCAAAGAAGCATTTCAGTATATATGGGTAGATATATTGCAAATTAATGAAATTTTAATAACTCAACTAGAACTTAATATATATATATATCATATATGTAACAATATCTATATATTAATATGTAACTTAATATGTACATATTAAGTTCTAGTAGATCTACACACACACACACACATACACACATATGTATACATACCAAAGACCTGTTGGAAGTTATGTATCTTAAAACACAACCAATTCCACATAATTTAAGTGACTTTGTTAGAACAATGTTATTTCACGCTAAATATTATCACTTAGGGATTTTGAGCCTGGGGCCAGATAGGTCGTTCCATGATAGTACTTTTTTTTTTTTTTCTTTCTGTGGCAAGAACATATGACTATGAAAAGTTCTTTGTGATCATAATAATTTGGTCACTTGTTTTAATATTCCAAGAAAAAGTAAAATGGCTGTCAGGAATTCTTCATAACACTATTTTGACAATATACATTGTTCATACCACAAAATGTGACAGAACTTACTGTTTAAAGCAAGAATGTTCCTTTGGGAGTGCTTGCTACAACCAAATTTATTTTGCACTCTGCTACTCTACTGCTTCCCTCCACATAGAAGTACTGCATATTTTAGGGCAATTTCCTTCTGTGGCATATGACATTTTTCTGATTATCAAAAGGCTTAAAAACAAAAAACACCTCTCAAGTAAGAGTTGAATGAGCTAAAACAGCATTAGTAGTGCCTATAATTTTAAGTTCTGTAACTTTCATTGTCACTTTTACAAATACTTGTGTATATGTAAAAATGTCTTCACAGTTTACAGTTTGACATGTATAAGTTCTGTGCTGTGTTTAATCGTTCTTGTGCTGATATTCAGTCTATGTAGCATTATCTTGCCACATTACCAATTGGTTGTAATATTTAACACACCATTCTATGTTTTTATGTGTTTCTGAAAGTAGTTAAGCTAGGGAGAGTTTGTTAAGGAAGCACTTTAAATTTTTCAGTAAAATGTTAAATACTCATTTCCATTTGAATGTAGAGTTTGTTGTAAGCACACACAAGATAAGTGGGGATTTAAGGAGTTTGCATGCACTTCAAGTTCATTAAAAAATGTTAATTCTTTGCTACCAGAATTGTGTCTGCGTAAATAAATGCCTCTTTTAAAACTTTGATGTAATTGACTCTCTTTTTGAATGAATAACTTAGATTGTTCTAGGCAGTGAAAGAGAATTTGATTCCTACCCCTTTTTTCCCTATTATGAGGGAACAGAAGGCTGGCTGAGGACAAAGCAAAAGCTGACCTCCTCCAACCTTCCCCCAACCCCACTCCTGGGTGGGACATATGTGACATTCTTTAGGAATTTTCCACCCATCTTAAGGTTAGTACTTTACTAGAGGGCAAAACAACCTTGGCAATGGCAAGGCCTCTGGTATCTGGTATCCTGTAGGTCCTCTTTAGCATATGAAAGTTCTATTGAAACCTCCCTTTTCCTTACCTCCCCCACCCCCACGGTACATAACCTGCCACCCTTCACAACCCCAGGGCAGCAGCTCTTCCTGCCCATGGGTCCTGTCCCCGTGCTTCAATAAACCACCATTTTGCACCAAAGATGTCTCAAGAATTCTTTCTTGGTCATCAGCTCCAGACCTCACCCCAATGAACCTTACTTATATCCTAAAACCATCATTTGGCGCCCAACATTGGGTTGTGAGTCTTTACATTTGGACTCTGAGCTTCAGTGCAAAATTGGTGAGTACTCTCTCTTCTTCCCTTACTCTCATTTCAAGGCCTTTTCTGGGAGTATGGTCTTATTGAACACTTGCATGTCGATTGCTCAGGCTGTAATCCTCTAGCCCATGGCAACTCTACGGGGAGGAGAACGTCTGCCTTTTGACTCTAAGTTAGTAGCCTGACCGAAGTGGTAATAAGACCCAGAAACTGATGGCCTCTTTTTATTCCTGTTCTTACATAAAGTTGTCTCTCTCGTGCATGGAACAGCCACCTAAGTCACCAGGACAGCTGCCAATCTTGACTCCTATGTGAGGTTTACTCCTGATTGATCTAATGTGATCCACTCCACATCCCTGTTCTACCTACTTCTGGCCAAGAGACCTCCACTGGGAGCTGGCCGAAACCAGTACCCAGCTGAATTAAAATGCAACCAGGGACCGTTTCCTAGGGAAGTTGGCTGTAAGGAACACATGTGTTGGAATGTCGCATAGGCCATGATGGATTTCAGTCTTTACTGTTTCTTGTCAGTGTCTTCTACAAACTACTTAAAGCTACAAAATTGGTTAATTTCCCCTTGTAAAAATTTTTCTGGTATTCTCATGGGTTAAAATAGCAAAACAGTATGCAATCTTCAGGACAAACAATGGCATGGCATGGCACAGTAGTTTGGTCCATTCACCAGGCACCCATTGGCAGCTTAGGATGCGAAGGGGAAGGGTGGGGGCACCAGCACTCCTCCAGGGCCTTTTATGGCAGGAATGTCTTCCAAGGGAAGTCAGGATCATGATCAATAGTGCTGTCTTGTTGAGGGATGCCTCCGGTCGCTTTTGCCACAGGGGAACCTCTGACATGTCCTGCGTGGGATGCCACCCAGGCATCAGGGGGGATTTGTAATGGACTTTCTTTACTTTTCTGGGAACATGCCTCAGTAGGCTTCTTCAGTTCCTAAGGACTCTCTACCTCAGGGTGCCTTTTAACCCACTAGAAATAATTTATATTGCAAAACTTAGGAAAGGACTGAGCTCTGGTAACATTACATGGCCTCACTAGGAAATTTCAGTTAGATCTAGGCCTTCATTGCTCTATACCCAACCTAAGGACCTTTTGCAGAATGTGTTTGCCTGAATGAGTCAACTAGTAAACCTCCTCCTGACATTGGATGATAAATATGTAAATAAGCCTCTTAGTAAACCCAGGTTGCTGGAGGATACACAGGCCATCCGTAGCAAAGGGGACTCTGACTTTATCTCTCTGTGTTCCACTTGTGTTCCTTCTCCCTCCCTCATTTCCCTTGTTAATGGCTGTAACTGGAGCCAACTGGGGTTAGTCTAGACTAAGTTGAGATGGAGACTTTAGGGAATATTTACAAGCAGCTACCAAAACACCCTTTGTTTTGGAGAAATTCCCTGTCTTCTCTAGCCTGAGCTGGACTGCTTAACCCCACCCCCATTGTTGGAGGGAAAAATCATGTATGCTTCTCTGTTGGGGCTGATGAGCTCTAAAACCGGGAATCCTTTCTCTGCCTTCTGGCAGTACTTTTTGTTTCTTCTGTCTCCCCCTTCTCCTGTTTCTGCACCAACATGCATGTGGCCTGCATAACTGGCTTCTAGACTGTCCTTGTGCCTCCTGTGCAACGGCTCCTTCCCTGTTCACTGTCAAGGAGCAAGAAGAGCAGCCCCTGGACCTAACATTGCCCCTCTCCAGATTTCCCCACTCGTGTCTCAGGTAAACATTCAAACTTGAGTGGGTCCAGGTGAAACGTAAATCAGTATTTAAACCAAGTTTGTTAGTTTAATTAAGATAGACATGTCTTTGAAGTTACAGCAGTAAATGTGAAGCTTTTATTCTATCAAGGTTTACTGAAGATCAGATAACCTCGTGTTAACTCTGTTGGGTTATTCATCAAAAGGATGACTAAACTAATGGTTCATTGTCTGTCCCAGAGTTTTCATGGGTAATTGTTAATACAGCTTTCAAACTCTTTGGTAACCTGAAAGTTTATATAGTTTTGCTTGGATGACAAATTGAATTAAGTTGGTAGGACATCTATGTCTTACAAATAGGATAAAATGCTAAGTCATTAATTACTGGATGTAGGTCTGTGCTTTTGACTTCTTACAGCAAAGAAAAAAATATTTAAATCATTTAGTAAACATGTTTTGTGCTTAACTGATTCATAATGAATTCTGTCCTAACAGTTCACAATTAATACTTAACTGACTAGAGACTAAGGTTTTTCTATCAGTACAAAATTCTAACTGTAATGTAATATTTTTAATGGAAATAAGGGAAACAACTCTGTATGTGGAAGAGTAGATATGTAAGAAAGGTAAGGAATGCGAATGCATTTTGTTAAAGATAAAAGGTAATTTTGTACTAAATCAGATGGCGTTTGGAAAGAAATGGCTTGGGACACAATCTAAATGCAAAGAAAAGTTGTAGAAGGTCTGTGAAGGGAAATCTTCAGGAAAAGAATTTTAAGTGTGGTCAGGACAGACTAAGATTGAAATGAATGGGTTTTAAAGGTACTTTGTTATAAGATTGAAATTCTCTCTGTTCAAGAAGACAAAAGTTAAATTAATTGTTCTGCTATTAAGAACATGTAAACAATAGTTTACTCTTTTCCTGTCCAAAAAAACTGTTCCACATTTCACCTGTATCAGGTCTTTAGCATCCCTAAGTATATTTAGGCCTGTGCTTTAAAAGTTTATAAGATTTTAGCAAATGTTGACAAGATTTAAATTGTAAATGAAATTTCTTTTAACTCATTAGGCTTTTCCTTGGTATGCTAAGTTACTCAGGGAATACTGCTAAACAAATGATAAACTTTGGATTACATTTGTATAAATGCTATAACTATTCTAGAGATTCTATGCATTTCCTAAAGTTTTAGTGTTTTGATAGATCATCACTTGATATTGTAATTATTGAAGTGTTATGTGTCACAGAAATAACCTGATTTCCTTGACAGCTAAGTTGTAAACTCATCTTATCAGCTCTTTAACCATAAACATTTTGAGTTTTTTGTCATTTATAGGTGTTTGAATTCTCTTGTAAAATGAGTTTCACCTTAAAGGAGAGTTCATATAAAGGACTTTCAGGACAAATACAGATATTTGATATATTTGAAAACCCTAAAACTGAAATGGGCAAGAATTTCCAGAACTAACTAAAGCTGCATTCAAACTAAACCAGAACTAGTAACATGGGACTAAATGAACTAACAGATTATAGTGTTATGTCTCTTATTTTAGACATTGCTCATTCTCTAATGTTTACTTTTCCAGACTAAGAAAAATTAAAAATATTCATTTGTAAACAAAGCATTCAACTTTTCTCTGTACTTGAACCCTCTGAAACTCAAAAGGTCTCAGTAAGTATTCCTCCATGGTAATCAGTCATTTGCATAACTTCAATAAGAATCTATTCTCCTTGTAACAGAACACTATTGGAAACACTGGTTATTTTACCAAGGCTTAGACTACAATGTCATATTTGAGAAAGACTCATATGACCAGACAGCTTTAAGGAACTAAGGTTGACTTTATGAAATCTGGAGCCACAACACCCCTTGGAACTGTTGGCCTGATACCTTGCTTATAGAGTTCCCATCAGCCTCACCAGGTGAGTAAAGAATGTCACTTCCTGGCAGGTGCAGGAACCTCACGATACTTTGGAACCTCGTGAAACACAATCTGCCCAAAACTACAGGTATTGCAGGCATGTCTGATGGCAAGTACGTGGCTTGGCTTCTGGCCTGGGAAGACTACTTAAAAGTTGAACCTAGAGATTCCTTATAAAAAGTTCCAGCAAAACAGATTCTAAAAGATCTATATGATCACTCACTGTTCTTGGTGAGCTACCATATAAATAATTAGGTCAAGTTTGTTAAAACTGGACTTGTTTTTTCAAATAAATTAGTCCTGATTTGGCCATTTCTGGAAATGAGGGTTATTTTAGAGAGAAAAATTATGTTTCAATAACACACCTTTGTGGATGTTAAGTTCTAGGTTTGATTGTCTTTAAATGTTGGTTGTTTACCTAAGCTAGACAACGAGAGGTAAACTTAAAAGAGAAATTATCACAGTAACTCATATACAGACAGTCTTCTGCTGATTATTCTATGGGGATAATAACAGGACCCCATGGGCAATTAACAATTTAAATAGCTGAAAAATGGATTGATTCCCCAACAATTATATAACTTACAACTTGACCAATTCTGTGGGGCTAGGATAATTGCCTAAAAGCCAGAAGCATACCCCACTCCATAGGATTAACTATGGACTTGTGGAGATAATGGATGACCCCACTTTCTTTGGATTGGATTGGATTGGATGATGCATGGGGGACTCCCCTTATTTCTTGACAAGTTTTCTCCCACTTGCCAGTGATCCTTTGTAATTAGGATGTTGTTAAGGCTGGACCACTCAAAGGGCTTCTTAATGGTTTCATCCCTTAGTCATATTTATCCTAGAAGCCAACTATATTGAGGTACAGTTGCAAACAAAGGCTTTAGCTAAGCTTAGAATAGCCCTCCTTGTAAAAGGAGTCTCAAAGCTCACTATGGGACAGTCCCTGTAATGACTTCACATCAGGCCCAAAATGTCTTAGAAACCAAAGGCCACCAGTGGGTGATGGAGGCAGACTTATTAAATACTGGGCTACACTTATAGATATGCCAGAAATAAAACTTGTCAAACTTTAAACCTCGTTACCTGTGTGCCTCAACCTGATCATTGTGCTTCTTTCTCTATAGAGCAGAAACTGTTCAGAGATTATTAATCTTGCTTACTCTAGTTGGCCAGATTTAAGATGCCCCTATTAAAATACAAATGGCAATTGGTTTACTGATGACAGTAGTTTTCATAAAAGGAATTAGAAAAGCTGGATATGCCATAGGGCTCACTAGCACTTTGCAATTGCCAGAGCTTTAAAAATTAATATTAATATTGACTCTGAATATGTTTTCCTAGTCCTACATGTCCATAGAGCAATTTGGAAAAAAGGGGATTATTATCAAGCCATCACTCCGCAATCAAATACAGGCCTAAAATTATTACTCTTCTTAAGGCTGTACACGACCTAAGGAGATAGCTGTAATTCACTTCAAAGGAGGTCAAAGGATACAACCTTAGGAACCAATGAATGTAATACAGGGTTTACACCAGGCCACTGATTTGGGCAAAAAGGCCATGGAGGTGATAAACTTTGTGAAAGAAAATTGTCCCTAGGTTTGGACACCTCCCTACAGAGTAACAATGGACTGCCCTTTGTTACACATTAAAAGATGGCCTTCCAAAACTGAATAGCCCTTGATACCTTGACTGCAGTTGTAGAAACCCAGAATTGGAGGACTGTCTCCTAACGGGACCCAATGGTTATATTGTAAGGTTTTACAGGCGAGATAAACAAGACACCAGGTGAAGTGTCTTGCAAGGCAAGATTTATTAAAGGCACTCTCCTGCGAAGTTTCAGAGCTCAGGAGAAGGGGAGCCAGGAAAGTTGTGCCGGGAGGAGGTGGGCACTCTATGGCGAGGTTTCGTGACTCTGGAAAGCAGAGTGGGGGAAGTCGCGCCAAGGCATGGAGAAGGGGGCTTTTGGCAAGTTTCCCTTATTTGGATATTTTGCCTACTCGTCGGGGTCCCATTGGTTCACTGGAGCCCGGAGTGGGGGTCTCAGATTCCCGCTTGTCAGGGTCCCATTGGTCCACAGGAGCCCGGAGCAGGGGTCTCAGATTCCTGCTTGGGTCTTTGTTCTCCTGTCCGAGCTCAGGTCTTCTGGCAGGAACTTTCGCCATCTTAAGTAGCCCTTTCTTTCTGCCAACCCAACATTCCAACCTTTTGCTTTATATAATGGTGCCAGGGGCGTTGACTCAGTTCTGGCTACTTCCTGCTGACGGGGGGCGGGGGCGTATTGTCATCATAGGGGTAGTCAGAAGTGGGCAGGCGAGAGTAGGGCTGGAGGAGGAGTTGATTGACGGACACCCAGGCAAGTTCTTGTAGGTGACCCTGCAAACATCGGAAAAGACAGGGAGCAACTGAGATTAGAAGGAGGATTATGCATACAGGTCCCACCAAAGGGAGCAGCCAGGTTACCCAGGTGTAAGGGTCCAGGCCCCAGAAAGACGTGTCTTGTCACCATGCTTGAATCCGATCCCTGAGTTCTTTGATCCTGAAGGTAACTATACCTGATTGGTTAACAAAGTAACAATATTCTTTATTTAAGTATAGGCATGCCCCCCTTTTTTGGCAGTCAGAAGGTCTAAAGCCCGTCGGTTCTGCAGAGCTAAGGCCGCCAGGCTGGTAACTTGCGTCTGTAGGGCTGTGAGGGAGTCAGCAATCTGTTCCATGTCATCATTCAGGGCTTGGGAGAGTTTGTAATAAAAGTCTATGGAAGTTCCTATCCCTGCTGTTCCGGTTGCCACCCCTGTAGCTATTCCTGCCCCTATTATGAATGGAAGGAAGGCAGCCCTTCACAGTGTTGGGGGAATAGGATGGATTGCAGCTGGGATTCAGAGTAGATGGTGGTATAGTAGAAGGAGATAGTAGAATGAATATACAGCCTAAGGAGTCATTAGTGGTCAGGCAGCGATAGCTTCCCTGAGGGCACAAGAGGAATGTTCCCAAGGGAGTACAATATAGGACAGAGAAGTTAGTGATGGTGGCAGCTGCAGTGGTAAGCGGGGAGGACACATTAATAATAGGTATGTTTCCCCCATGGGGCCGATATGGACCGTATTATTAGTGGTCATGGAGTTGGGGAGTGGCCAGTCACTAGGGAGGGGTACCCCTACAATGTTGGAACGTGTTGAAAAACGGAAACAGATCCAGCAGTCACTGTCACTGTTCTTCGACACATTTCACCATAGGTTGTAACTAGAGTTCAGGAGGGCCACTGTCAGTTGTTCGGTGGTAGGGAATTTTTGGATGCTACCAAGATTGATGCCCTCATAGACTGGGTCACTGGGGGTTTGGAGTCATTTAGTCAGGTCCGTGGCCGCTGTTTTAATGCGTTCATGGCTAGCCTAGTCCTAGACACCCCCCTCCCCGTGAGAGAGACCGACATGACCCAGATAGGTCCAGCAAACTTTTCCAGACCTGGGGTAGATGTTGTAGGGGGCAACACTGCGTTTGGCTGTCATGAGGTCAGAGACCCAGTAGGTTTTCTGGTCATACGTACAAGTTGTTGGTTTCTTTCCCTGGTAGCAGGTTGCAGGCATATAAGTAAAGGCTGAGAAATAGCGAGAGGTACCTGAACCCCTCATGCAGCTAGGCTCACATGGGTCCGCCTGGTTTGTCTGGATTAGAAGGAATATGAGAAAGGGCCCTAACCAAGCAGAGTTTGGTGGGGCCTGCCATCTGGGAAGTCCAATTAGTATCTGTGGGTGCCCTTTTGAGATTGTTGATATGTACCCATGCAGAGTTCCCCAACAGTTTCGCAGCAGTTGGGGTGGTAAGGACGACCATGTGAGGTCTGGTCCACTGGGTTTGTAAGGAGCATGGCCACAAGCTTTTGAGGAGGACCTAGTCCCCAGGAGATAGATCTCGTATACCCCCTTCAGAAGCATGGTCGCTTGGGGCTGGGATGACAGTGTTGGTGTGGGCCCTTAAGAGAGCTCGGAGGAGAGTGAGGTAAGGTAGATAGGATAAAAGAGGCGGAGAAATGGCTGGAAGGCTATGATTTATAAGACAGGGCCTGCAGTATAGTAATTCGAATGGGCTTAAGCCCGAAGGCCCGCAGGGCTCAGGGCATAGCCCGGAGTCTGGTGAGACAGGGGCAGAAGTGTGGGCCAGGAAAGGCTGGTCTCTAGGGTAAGTTTGGTGAGTTGGGCTTTGAGCAGCCCGTTGGCCTTTTCTACCTTACCCGATGACTGTGGGTGGTATGGTATGTGAAGTTTCTAGGTTATGTTGAGGCTCTCAGCTACCTGTTGGGTTACACTGGAGATGAAGGCATGTCCGTTGTCTGACTGGAGGGTCCTGGGCAATCTGAACCTCGGGATGATGTGCTCGATGAGTATTGTAGCCACCATGTCCACCATTTCCCGGGCCGTGAGGTATGCCTCAATCCAGCCTGTGAATATATCAACCAAGGTTAATAGGTAGTGAAAGGTTTTATGGCGAGGCATGTGAGTGAAGTCCAGTTGCCAGTTTTCCCCCGGCTGATGGCCTCGGAGCTGATGGTTAGGCCCTGGTCTGCGGATTCCTCCTTGTGAATTCACGGCCTAACAGGTTTTACAGGCCCTGTGGACAACTTCTATTACCTTAGCTAAGGAAGGATGATAGAACAATGACTGAAGAAATTGGTGGAGAGCCTTTGGGCCAATATGGAAGGATCGGTGGATGTCAGTAATTAAGGTGTGCGCAAGATTGCCTGGCAGGGCAATTCTGTCCTGAATGTAGATCCACCCCTTATCTCCAATCTTTCCTCTCCATGTCTGGAGGGCGTGTGTTTCCTTTGTAGAGTAGGAAGTCTGGTGAGGGGTGTTAACAAAGAGGATAGGAGACGCAGGGATATTAAGGGCCCTTTGTCTGGCCACTGAGTCTGCCCTGTTGTTACCTAGGGAGACCAGATCCTTGGCCATTTGGTGGCCTCGACAGTGAACAACTGCTACCTCAGCGGGCAAACTAAGGGCCTCAAGCAACTTGGCGATGAGGGATCCATTGGCTATAGGGGTGCCCTTGGTCATTAGGAACCCCCATTCTTACCAAAGAGTAGAGTGTGTGTGAGTTATGAGGTAGGCATATTATGAGTCCGTGTAAATGGTGACTCATTGTCCCTTCGACAGGTGTAATGCCCTGGTGGGAGCTACAAGTTCAGCCTTCTGGGAGGTGGTTCCGATTGGGAGGGGAGCCGTCTCTAATACCGCATCCGTGGTGACCACAGCGTAAGCAGCGTGTCTTTGGCCATCTGAGGCCAGGAGGGAACTGCCGTCCACGAAGAGTACGCGGTCAGGGTTGGATAGTGGTTGATCAGAGAGACCGGGATGGAGAAGAGTGAGGTACTCTATAAGTTGTAGGCAGGAATGAATGGGTTCCGGGGTGGGTGAGGGTATAGGCAATAAAGTTGTGGGGTTTAAGCGGGGGGAGGTAGAGAGAGAGATATGCGGGTTTTCTAGGAATAGCAGATGGAATAGCTGGAGATGAGGAGTCAGATGGGCCAGGGATCAGTGGCTAAGGAGGTCCGTGAGTCGGTGGGGAGAGTAGACCGTGATGGGCTGCCCTAAGGTCAGTTGAGGGCCTCCTTTGTAAGAGAAGCAGCTGCCGCTAGGGCCCTGAGGCAGGGCTGCTATCCCTGGGCGGTGACATCCAGTTGCTTGGACAGGTAGGCTATAGTCCTATGCGTAGGCCCCACCAGTTGTGTTAGGAGGCTGGTGGCCGAGCTGGAGCACTCATCAGTGAAGAGATGGAATGGTTTAGAGAGATCGGGTAGGGCTAAGACTGGCCCAGTGGTAAAGCGGTCCCTTAGTTTAGAGAATGAGTGGCGAATCCAAGTGGGATCAGTTAGGGGACCCTGGGGGTCTCTTTAGCCACCTGGTACAGAGGACGGGCCAGGATAGAGAAATTTGGAACCCAGTGTTTGAAGAACCCAACCAATCCAAGAAAACAGAGTATTTCTTCTGCTGTTTGGGAAGGTTGGAGTTCTTGGAGGAGTCGTATGCGGTCCCCGGTAAGAGACTTAGAAGTGGGAGTCAGAAGTATGCCCAGATAGGTAACCGAAGGGGCACACAATTGGGCCTTAGAAGGGGTGACTCGATATCCCTTGGCCCCCAGGAAGTTAAGTAGGGTGGAGGTGTCGTCTTGGGAAACCAAGAGGGAGGGGCTACAGAGGAGGAGGTCATCACATATTGTAGTAGAGTACTGGCATTAAGGATGCACTGCTGTAAGTCTATAGTCAAGGCCTGGCCGAAAATGTGGGGGCTGTCCCTGAACCCCTGGGGTAGGACAGTCCAAGTTAGTTGTCCAGAAGCATGCATGTCGGGGTCCTCCCAGGTGAAGGCAAAAAGAAAATAGGAATCAGGGTGCAAGGGGATGGTGAAAAAGGCGTCCTTTAGGTCCAGTACTGTAAAGTGAGAGGTGTTTGGGGAAACACGAGACAATAGGGTGTAGGGGTTAGGAACGACTGGGTGGAGGGGGACCATGGCCTCGTTGATAAGGTCTTGTACCAGTCGATAAGCCCCTGAGGGCTTGCGTACTGGGAGAATAGGGATGTTACAGGGGGAACTGATGGGAATCAGGAGTCCCTGACATTTAAGCCATTCTATGATAGGTTTCAGGCCCCACTGGTGGGCTAAGGAAATAGGAAACTGAGCTCGAGAGGTAAATTTGGAGTTATCCTTAAGCTGTACTTTAACCAGGGTAAGGTGGGAAGCGATGATGGGCTCTGAGGTGTCCCACACCCGAGGATCTACAGTGGGTAGGTCATCTGGAGAGGGGGTCGAGGGAGTGGAGAGGTGTAGGATGAGATGGGTTGAGGTGGAGGGAGGGGAGGAAGGGGAGAGGCAGATAGTTACCCTCAGTTTCTGGAGAATGTCCCTCCCCAGTAGAGGGACCAGGCAGGAAGGAATCACTAGGAACGAGTGGGAGAAGGGGAACCCATCCAGGCTACAGGTAAGGGGAAGGGTCTAGGATTGGAGGAGGTCCCATCGATCCCCATAACAGTAATTGGTGAGGTTCGAGTAAGTCCCCAATAGGAAGGCAGAACAGAGTAGGTAGTCCCCGTGTCCAGCAGAAAGGAGATGGACTTACCCGCTACCTGGAGCATGACCCCGGGCTTGGCCTGGGTGAGAAGGGTGTCCAAGTCTGGGCTTCATCAGTTGTCCTCCAATCAGAGCAGTTGAAAGGCTGGACTTACTGTCTTAGGGGCTCCCCCACGTTGAGGTGCCAAAGATACCCCGAGGTTAGGGCAGTCGGATTTCCAGTGGCCCATCAAATGGCATTGAGGGCAAGGCCGAGTTGGCAGCTTTGGATTGGGGCACTGGCAAGCCCAATGTCCCTCGGCCCCGCATTTGAAACAGGCCCCCGGGGGGGGGGGGTGATGGGTTGCCCCTCTCTGTTGGCTCCTGGAGCCGGCCGGCTGCAGGGCTGCTACCAAGGTTTGGGTCTGCAACTGAACATTTTGCTGGAGTCTGGCTTGTCGTTTAAGCTCAGCTGCCTCTTCACAGGAATTAAAGACCTTAAATGCCATTTTCACCAAGTCAGAAATGGGGGTCTGAGGACCCTCCTCAGCCTTTTTTAACTTTCTCCATATATCCGGCGCCGATTGAGAAATGGAGGCACCGGCGGCCATCTTGGCCATCCTGATAATCCCAACCTGGTTCTACAGCTGGGACAGCCTGGGCTCCAACTGGCGTGGCAGCATCAGTGAGATGGACCTGATCTTCATGCTCCCGGGCAGGAGCCTGGATGCATTCCCTCTCCTCTGTGGTGAGGGTTGTAGTCTGGACCACATGTAAATCATGCCAGGTGAGGTCATAGGCTTGGGCCAGATATTGGAATTCTTTGATATAGTTATCAGGATTGGCCAAAAAGGACTCCAAGCGCTTCTCTATTTGGGAGAGATCCTGCAAAGAGAAGGGTGCATGGACTCGGACAACCCCTTCAGCCCCTGCAACCTCCCTCATGGGACAGACCAGGTCTGGAGACTGATTTCTGAACTGTGTCTGAGCAGAGATTGGGGGAGAGGGAGGAGGGTTAGAAGGCGGGGAAGGCTCTGGCCCTGAGGTAGGCGTCTCAGGAGCTGCTGGAATAAGCGGGGGGGGGGGGGGGGGGGGGGGGGGGGGGGCCTCTGGCTCAGAGCCTTGGGGGGGGGTCTGGAAGCGCTGGATGACGGGGGATAGGCTGATAGGGAGGAGGGGGGGACAGTTGGGCCCTTACAGGGGGCCTGGAGAGGTTTTCAGGGGGTTCAGAGAGGGGAGAGGGAAGGGGAATCAAGGTTCTTGACGGATGGAAAGGGGGAGGAGTCGAAAGGGGGTTGCGGGCAAAGAGTACTTGAGAAGTTGAGCAACCGGAAGAGAGTGAGGGTCTAGAACATAAAGTGCTAAAGGTCTGGACCTAACGTGCTTCAGACCATCTGCCTTGGCGCCTACAGAGATTGTCAAGGCCCATGAGAACCTGAAGTCGAAGGTACCCTTAGGAGGCCATTTCGATTGGTTGTCCAATTGATACTTGGGCCAAGCAACGGTACAATAGTGTATGAGACGTCGCCTCCGTAAGTCCTGGTCTAACCCCAAGGTTCGGAGATTAGCCAGGAGACAGCCCAAGGGAGTTTTTGAGTCGAATTTGGACTGGGAGGTTCCCATAGCTCCTTCCCCTATCAACCCAAAACGCAGAGGAAGGTGTCCCCTCCACCTTGGGCTGAGTTGCAGTTCAGGAGAATAGTTGCGGTGGAATGAGGACGTCTTCCAATTCCTCCAAACTACAGGGCCACGGGATGGTGGAGGAGAGCTCGCCCTGAGGCGGCTGTGGTTAGGGCAGGGCGTCTCCGGGAGGGGTCAGGAGCCAGGGAACACACTGCACAAGACTTTCAGAGTCAAGTGAAGGAAGGGCAGAGTCCCAGTCAGTAGGTGGAGGGGAGAGCCGCCTTGCCGAATCAGAGGCTTGATCCCCTCCCGGTTTTGGCACCAAATGTAAAGTTTTTCTGGCGAGATAAACACACCAGGCGAGGTAGGCACAGGCAAGATTTATTAAAGGCACTCTCCCACGCAGTTTCAGGGCTCAGGAGAAGGGGAGCCAGGAAAACTGGATGGGAGGAGGGCACCCTCGGGTGAGGTTCCACAACTCTGGAAAGCAGTGGGGAAAGTCGCGCCGGAGGCAGGGAGAAGGGGGCTTTTAAAGGGTCTCAAGGGGAGCTCAGGGGTCTTTTGGCAAGTTTCCCTTATTTGGGTATTTCGCCTGCTCGTTGGGGTCCCATTGGTCCACGGGAGCCCAGAGAAGGGGTCTCAGATTCCTGCTTGGGTCTTTGTTCTCCTGTCCGAGCTCAGGTTTTGTGGCGGGAACTTTCGCCATCTTAAGTAGACCTTTCTTTCTGCCATCCCAACATATATGACTCTTAACTTGTGCTCATGGTTCCCCCCTAGGCTGGATTCCAACCAGCCAACCATTACCAACCTGGCCAGCCTTCCAAAACTTACAACAGTGGTGAACTCATTCTGTCTCATTGGTATGACCAAATAACATCCAGTTTTGTTCCCCCTTTGGAACTGGAGGATGTTTGGCACATGGAAGCTCCTATTAAATACATGGTCAGCACTAGATGACCCTCGAAGTAGCATTTCTCTGTTAAAATGCTATGGTGATACAAATATGTAAAGCAGCTTTACAAAATAGAATGGCATAGAATGTTTTAACTGCTACACAAGGTAGAAGTTGTGCTGTCACAAAAACAAAATACTATGTTTATGTTCCAGATTATCACAAAATATTTCTTGTGTCCTAACATACTCAAGTTAGCACTTTAAACAGTACCTCACTCCTTTAATGATTAAATTAAACTCCTAGACTAGAAAAGGGTTGTCAACTAACAAAAAACTTACTTGAGCTTCATTTTTTGTTGTTGTTGTTGTTGTTAACACTAATCATGTTTTGCTGTTTTCTCCCATGTCTCCCCACCTGGCATCAACTCCTTCACTGCCATGACTTCCACAGATGTTCGATCCTTTCCACTTGGGAAGATCACTTGAGAAGTCTACCCTGGACTCAACTACCTCTGTCTTTCATAGTGATAAAGTTCTAGAACCTAGGTGAGGTTCAGTAGGGTGAGGTCCAGAGCCCATGACCAAGAAAGAATTCTAGAGACATCTTTGGTGCAAAATGGTGGTTTATTAAAGCACAGGGACAGGACCCATGGGCAGAGAGAGCTTCTGCCCTGCTATCCTGAGGAGTGATTCATTATATACACAGGAGTTGGGTAGATGAGGACAAAAGAGGTGATGTTAGTCTCTGAGGAATCTTGGAAGCAAGGTCTCCAGGACCTTGAGGGGCTAGCTATTGTTGGGAGAAAGATTACTTATTACTAGGAGTAAAAATCTTCTTGTGAGACCCTTTAGATGCATATCAGTGGGTCATATGCTTGGGAATGATTGCTGACACTATCTTGGAGGTTTAGAGATAAAGTTTCACATTTCTCCTATCAAGTGTCCTTGTCAGTGAGTTTTAGGTTTAGAAGAAATTTAACTTTATTTACATTTCCTTCTGCCTCAGCCTCCTTCAGTTTTTATGGAGGGGAGGGCGACATTCGGGCTTGAGGAACTGAGTTATTTGTTTCTGGAAATTGGGCTATTGAAAAGAGAGCTTCTTTGTTTTAAGTCACTAGGACATATGTAAACCGAGGGAGACTCCGGTCTTGCAGGATTGTGATCTCTGCAAGTTAACTATTGTTTTCCTTTTAGGGCAGCCAGGGGTGCCTGAGGAATGTCACACACATTAGGGAGAGCAGCGGGTAGACAGGGGGTGCAAGATGCCAGCTTTTGCTTTGTCCTCAGCCAGCCTCCTGCTCCCTCATCAGTAGCTCCCCTACACATTCCCCAACTGACCAGTGTTGACCCAAATAATTAGGGACAACTCTACACCCCTGTTCATCAGGAATGTTACAGAAGCTGAGACCTTCCACCTTCAAAAACCTTAAAGATTTAAGGGCCAAAATTGTTCAGAGGGGAATGTTGAGAGAACAGAAGGCTAGCTGAGGATAAAGCAAAAGCTGACACCCTCCAACCTTCCCCCAACCCCACTCCTGGGTGGGACATATGTGACATTCTTTAGGAATCTTCCACCCATCTTAATGTTAATAGCTAGCTAGAGGGCAAAACAACCTTGAAAATGGCAAGGCCTCTGGTATCTGGTATCCTGTAGGTCCTCTTTAGCATATGAAAGTTCTATTGAAACCTCCCTTTTCCTTACCTCCCCGGACTCCCATGGCACATAACCTGCCACCCTTCACAACCCCAGGGCAGCAGCTCTTCCTGCCCATGGGTCCTGTCCCCGTGCTTTAATAAGCCACCATTTAGCACAAAGATGTCTCAAGAATTCTTTCTTGGTCATTGGCTCTGGACCTCACCCCACTGAACCTCACCTATATTCTAGAACTTCATCAATGAGATTGAGCCCTACATTGAGCTCTGAGATGGGCTTGGAACCTGCTTAAGATTCTCTCTCCCTCTCTGCCCCTCCTCCTTCAGTAGATAAATAAATCTTTAATAAATAAATGGGGATTACATAAATTGATGTCATAGTTTTGGTTCCTAGATTTCACACTCATTCAAGTGCTTTAACAAATGGCATTCTGAAAAGAAAGAAATTGAAAGTTTAGGAATTCATTCTCCCTCCCTTCCTCCCTTCCCTTTCTTCATTGCCCCCTCCCTCCCTCCATTCCTTCCTTCCTTTTCATCTTTCTTATTTAATTTAGTGTAGTTGGAGCACAATCTTGGATTACTTTCAAGTGCACAATATAGGGATTCAACATCTATACATATGCTGCGTTCATCACTAAGTATGCCTACTATCTGTCACCATACAACACTATTACAATACCATTAACTATACACCCTAGCTGTACTTTTCATCCCTGTTATTCATTGCAAAAGTTGAAGCATATTGTTCCTGCTTCTTTTCATCCTTTTTTCCCATCCTTCCCTTTTACCTCTGGTAGTCATCTATTTGTTCTCTGTATTTGTAAGTCTTTTTTTTTACTGATTTGTTTTGCTTTTTAGATTCCACATATGAATGAAATCATATATTTGTCTTTTTCAGTCTGACTTATTTTCACTTAGCGTAATACACTCTACTTCCATTCCATGTTATCACGATACCAATATTTTATAGGGTTGCATAATATTCCATTATATATACACCAAGTTTTCTTCATTCATCTATGAGTAGACATTTAGGTTGCTTGCAAATCTTGGCTATTGCAAATAAACGGTTGTGCATATACTTTCTCAAACTTGCATTCCCATTTTCTTTGGGGACTAATTGAATCGTATATTCATGTTTTTAATTTTTTGAGGAACTCAAAAATTCAAATTCAAGTTCCACGGTGGCTTCTGGTTCAGAATACAGCAGAACAAAAGGTGACCATATAATTTTTTTCACCATACTACTAATTAATATAACAGATCTCCCACACTGGAGAACTAGCCCTTGGAGTGGCACAGTGTAGGCAAGAGAAAACTATAGTCAAAAGAGTTTAGAGCCTATTAAAAAGAAGGCTAACACTGGCCTAATCTTTAAATTTACCAAGTTTTCTTAATACAGAAGATTTGTCAAAGTGAAATCTCTTTGGCTAATCCCTTTGGAGCTTTTAACTTTTTAAAAAATCAGTAAGTTCCCCCAAATGTATACAACAGTTAAAGATTAAATAACTTTCAATGAGTTTTTTATACACAAAAATTAATTCTAAAATGGATCTTAGACCTAATGTAAGACATGAAGGCAGCTATGCTCACCACTATATCACCAATGCTAATGTAAGACATGAAAGTTATATTCTTTAAAGACAAAAAGTAAATTTTTCTAACATTGAATTAACCAATGGTTTCTCAGATATAACACCAATGTCCTAAGAAAAAAAACAAAAAAGGATGAATTGGACCTCATTAAAAAATTTTGTGCTTCAAAGGAGAGCATCAAAAAGTAAACAGAATAGGGGAGAATATTTGCAAACAATGTGATAGAGAATTTCTATCTACCATATCTAAAGACCACTTACAACTCAATAATAAAAAGGCAACACAGTTTAAAAACAAGCAAAAGACTTAAACTGACATTTCTCCAAATATATAAAAAATGACCAGCAAGCTCATTAAAACATTTAACATCATTGGCCATTAAAATGAAAACCATGATGAAACACTGTCACAGTTAGTGAGATGGATAAAATAAAAGACAAAAACTACTATGGGGGGAGACGGAGAAACTTTAACTTTTAACATTGCTAGTACAACTAGAAAATACTGCAGCTGTTTTGAAAAACTGCCAACGATTAAGAATGGTTCAAGAATTCAAGAATGGTTGTCAGGTTTTCAAAACATTAAATACAATTTACAGCTGAAAAAACACTCATTTCAGACCTAAGGACATCTTTCTAAATAAAGACAGAAACTGAGGAGGTGGAGAAACATCATGCAAATGGACAGACATCAAAAGAAAGCCAGACAAACTAGACTTTAAAACAAAGACTGGAATAAGACATGAAGAAGGGCATCATAATAGAACAATCCAACAAGATTGGATCTTAGATCAAGATGATCTAAAATTTCTAAATATTTATCCATCCAACATGGAGCACCCAAATATATAAAATATATGTAACTAACTCTATTAGAGATCTTTAAATAATAATAAGTCTTCAATTTATGGTCCAGCATTTTTATTTCACAGGTTCCATTTGTTTTTTTTAAAGATTTTATTTATTTATTTGACAGAGAGAGCTCACAAGCAGGCAGAGAGGCAGGCAGAGAGAGAGAGGAGGAAGCAGGCTCCCCGCTGAGCAGAGAGCCCAATGTGGGACTTGATCCCAGGACCCTGGGATCATGACCTGAGCTGAAGGCAGAGGCTTTAACCCACTGAGCCACCCAGGCACCCCTCAAGGAGACATTTTTGATTGTTGTGTTGAAGCACCTAGATTTGAGGTTGCTTGTGTTCCCTACTAATGTAACTATTAATTAACTGTTGCTAGAATTGTACTCTTTATACAAAGATTCACATGTCAGACCACTCTGGTAGCCACACTGTGAATAGGTGATATTTTTATTTTTTCTATTGCATAGAAGCTGAAAATGATACTTATTGAGTATTGAGTTATTTGATCATTATCACATATGTAGGACAAAAAGTAAAGATTCTAAATCACTAATTCTCAAATTTAGACACACTAGCTAATATAACACTATTGTGAAAATAAATCTAATGCAAGGCATTTGATCCAACATAGATGAGATATTAAGAAAACCAAGGAAAGGAACCAATAGTCCTCCTAGTGCATGAAGTCATGGAAGTCTCAAATATCCTATATAGGATTTGTGGTGTTTGCAAACTGATAGGTGAAACGGAGAAGTGAACATGAGAGTTTCTGTAAGATTCTGACATGTAGTTTGAGTGCTGAAAAGAATTAGAGGAGAGTTGACATTCATTCTAACATTTCAAAGGAAGCTGAACCAAGTAATATAGTGTTACCTAGTAAAAAAGGCACCGGAACATCAACACAAATAAAAAAAAAAATATTGAGTACCTGATAGGCAAAGGTCTTTCAAGAAGTGTAAAAAGGATACAGAGGGGAGAGTATAAGGGTACAGCTTTTGTTTTAGATGTGCTTTCAGTCTATAGAGGAATTTGTCCTAATGTCTATCACAAAATGTCAAATAAGGTAAATAACAATGAGATATCAAGTTGATTGACTTGAAGGGATGGGAAAATAAAATGAAAAGTAACATAAGAAGATGCAAGAAAAATGGGTAAATCTTTACACAGAATATAAATTGTGTTTAATGACTGTAGAGGAGATGCCTGGCCTGCGTATGCTAATGACAGTACAAGAGGGTCACAGATGTAATTCCTTTTGAAGGTTTTCTTCAACATTCTGACCAAGCACACTGCTATAGGAATAATTAAATGACTCCAAAACATGATCATTGTTTAGGGGACAAGAAAATGGATTTATAATCTCGGCATGTTTGTTTAAAAGCGGAGTCACATAATTCTAATAAACTCAAGTGCGTTGAAATTTCTATTCCTACTGAAACTAAAAAAAAAAAAAAAAGCTTCTGAAGAATTCAGACAAGAACATGGTGTGCTTGAGTTTCGTTAGGCCACCATGTGGTAATGGATAGGCAATTCCCAAAGATGTGTTGCCAAAGAAGGGCCACCTGCCATGACCTTCTTAATTTCCAATCATTTTGTGCATCACAATTTTAACTGTGCTCTCCTTAGTCTGTGCCAATCTCTGGACTGAGAATTCTTTGATAAATTCTGCTTTTGAAGCAGCTTGAGTCCAAATATGGTAGCCAAACATAGAGAGGTCATTTCCTTCCTGATGATCTAGGGAAAAGAGAACACAAGAACTGTTGTTGTATTTGCATTTCCAAATGCTGGGTGGTTCACTAATGAATGGAAACTTTTTCTTTCCATTTTGATGCTTCATCCTCTCCGCACATTTCCCTTTCATATTTGGGGTTGAATTCATAGCTCGGAGGCCAACTTAAGAGCACATAGAGTAAAAGTTTGAATACTGAAATTTTATTGTGAAGTTGGCATTATACAGAATTTCTGTTCTATGTGCAATAAAGAATTATTGATGTCCATCCTCCCATTTATCAACTTATCCATCCATCCATCCATCCATCCACCCATCCACCAACCCACTTTTCCTTCTATCCATGATTCATACATTAATCAGTCCTCCCATCATCTTTACATTCACCCATTCAATCAGCACCTACCACAGACTAGCCATTTTTCACGGTTTATATTTGTTTCCAAAATTTCTGAAAATAATTGGAACACAGTCTTTGAAGATCTGACATCGCAGTGAGAAAAATAAATTTATCACTTAGGACATCAAGTAAAATATACAAAGCTATCAATTTTGGAAGCTCTAGGGATATTACTTCAGAGGTGGTGGTACTTGCACAAAATCTTAAAGAAAGTCCAGTCATCTATAGGGAAGAGCAGAGGCTCTGTCTGGGACCTGGCACATATCTATAGTGGATAGATATACATATGATATCTCATATTATATATACCATATATATATATGGTATACCATAATATACAAAGACAGAAACGTGTAAAATATGCCAGGTTGCCCTGAGAAGCTCAGTATGGCTGAGGGTTCATCAGAAAAGATAGTCAAGGGTCACATAAAAAAACATTTGTGTATTAGAGAAGAACTTTAGATCTAGGTTAGTGACCTAAGGCCAAAATGATCCTTCACAGAAGAGAATGGAGATTCGACTTCCATGTTAGAAAGAGTAGTCTATGGCCTACCTAGATGATGGATGCAATGAAGCAACACTACCTGGGACACACTGCAGTAGTCCAGGTTATAGCAGCTTAGGGCAACAATGAAAAATGGGAGATGAAGAACAGTTTCTGAAGTGATAAGGAGAGAGTAGAGTGAAGGAGAAATGCTCAGAGTGACTGTGGGCTTCTCGCTAGGAACTGATGACTACAGAGCCATTGAGCAAATGAGAGAATACAGGTTTGTGACCAGGTAGATGAGGGTAGTAAGTTCAGATGAGCTGAGTGTGCACCATTTCTGGGAAAGCCAGGAAAGGTGTCAAACATATTTACTTATTTACTCTATATTTATATAGTTGACATGCAATATCATGTCAGTTTTAGATGTGCAACAAAATGATTTGACTATTCTGTACATTACCTACTGTTTACCATAGATGTAGCTATCATCTGTCACCATGTAAAGCTATTACAGTATCACTTCCTATATTCCTGATGCTGTCCTCTTTATCCCTGTAACATATTATTTTTTTAATAACAGGAAGTTTGTTTTTCTTCACCTATTTCACCCATCCCTTAGGGGTTAGTATTCAAAATATATAAAGCACTCATACAACTCAACATCAAACAAAAATCCAATTAAAAATGGGCAGAAAACTTGGATAGATAACTATATTTTCAATTTTAATTTTCTGTTACATTAGTTAGTTTTCTGCTACAAAAAACATTCTTGAAAGGCATTTTTTGAACTTGCTGTAGTAGTGTTTTGGAACAAATTTCTATAAATGGAACTTTGAAAGGCTTAGAAATTTATTTGTTGTCTTTATTTTTGTCTTATTTTATTTTTGTATCTTATTTTTGTATCTAAACTCATCAAGGGATGAGTTTAACATTCATGTCTGGATAAAGAGAAGCAGTACTCGATATGGCCAGTAAAAGAATAGTGAAGAGTAGTGAAGTTGAAAAGCAAACCCAGGCAGTCCCATTTATGACAATGCATCTCCCACTTTTCACCTTACTTGGCAGACCCATGACAGGATGGAGTGAAGAGGTACTTTGTGGGACCTAAAGTTTCAGTGGCACCAAATACATGGTGATCAATATAGAAAATATTTTAATGCAATACATTAAAAAATTAATGTAAAAAAGACATGATCAACAAGTATCAAAATTTTAATAAAGAAAACATCTGACCACGCTAGACTTTGTAGAGCTCCATCTTCATTGAAAATTTAATTATTTTGTTTATCATAGATATTTTACATTGACTGATGTTCGAAAATATTGCACAAAAACACTATCTTGATTATTGAGATATTGATATCTCCTTGACGGCAAAGGCATCTAGTCAAAGGCATCTACAAATACCTTTACTATTTGATAAAATATCTATATTTTTTTTCCCAGAAAACACCGATTGAATAGTCAACGACTCTTCTCATACACTTCTCTTTGACATCTTTAAGAGCCCATGAGGTAATGATACACTTATTTTGAGTACCTAGTAGAAAAAAACAAATAAACGCATATGTAGATAGGAAATGTAAGATTCCCCTAGCTCCATTTTCTTTCTTCTTTCATCTGCTTTATAAAGACAAGTTTATGTAGCAAGGTGCTGGCAGAGGCTGTGTGAGTGTTAAGTGTATCAATACACTGAGTGGCTCATTTGCTTTTCATTTTACAATCCATAAGAATATTGATCTAACAGATAACACGATTACCACAAACTAACAAACAAGTAAGAGAAAGCATTAGAAAATATTGTTTCTTGAACTATTTTTAAAATATTTTCTCTACTGTCAGCCCATTCTGTGCTTTTGACCTGATCATGCAAACTAGCATAATAAAAAAAAACACTGATTCGTTTCTCTCCCTCCATTGTATTTTTTAAAGATTTATTTATTCATTTTAGAGAGAGAGAGAGAAAGCAAGCACACAACCAGGGGAGGGGGCAGAGAGAGAATCTCATACCCACCGAGCACAGAGCTGATGATGCAGGGCTCGATCTCAGGACCCTGAGATCATGACCTGAGCCAAAACCAAGAGTCAGAGACACTCAACTGACTGAGCCACCCAGGTGCCCCTCCTCTCCTTGTATTCTTATATTCTATTGAAAGAGGTTTAGCTAACTTCCCTTGTTCTGCTGTGCTTCTAAAGTTTACTCAATCCCTATATACTCTTCAATGTGTAGCTTAAATTGAATATCCTCAGTGAAGTCATTCCTAACATTTCTAGCCTACAGCCATCATATATCTCTCTGAAGTTAAAATATATGTGTATATATCTGAAGTTCTTAAATATATATATAATATATTATATATATACATGTAATATATTAATACATAATAAAATATAATATATCTTAATTTAATAAAATATATATTATAAAACATAATAATAAAATACATAATAATAAAATTACTTATTACAAATAAAATACATAAAATAAAAATAAAATAATAAAATTATAATAATAAAATAAAATATGTATAGTTTGTTTCTCAAACTGGCTTACTAGTCACTAAATCAGCCTGACCACTATCCAATTAGTTGACTTTGTGTGAGTTAGAAAAAGGAGCCCCTTCAACAAGATATTTTTCTGTCATTTTCTGGGGTATTGTCCTACCAACTGTGCAAATCTGCAGTGACTGTCGGGTACATGGGCCTCCCCCAGAGTTGTGAAATGCACAAATGTGCAACAAGCACAGGTGGAGCTCCTTGTGAGACACTGCGTAAGTTACTGAGCTTCTCTAGGCCTCAGTTTCCACCTCTGAAACATGGGGCAATGCTATCTCTCCTGAATGTTAGAAGGATTAAAGTTAAGATGTTAAGCCCCTACACTCAGCTGGCACAAGGAAGGAGGTATACTAATGGTACCTAGTGTTTCTGCCTGCTATTTCATTTCTACTTACTCAAAAATTTTCTCATCTTTGATATAGGAAATAAAGTCTTCCTTAGCATTTGGACTGAAAGAGTGTTGGAAAAATGATTCTGTAAAGGCAAAAGTGACTTCAATTGGAACTTGTGCTTTACTCACTGCCTTCTTAATCACCTAAGACTTGACTTTAAATAGTATTTTGGAAGCATCAGAGAAGGAAATGACATGCCTAGAAACACAGACTGATCTCTGTCTGTACCCAGTGATTAGGCAGATGATTGTACAGTCTCTGTTTTATCTGTAGCTGATAAAGGATGACACCCAGATGGGTAATATAACTACTCAACAATTATGAGAATTATAGTATATCCATCAAAAAGCTGTGTCTGCTGAAATCAGGTGTTGGTGCCATATTATGAAAGCTGAAGCCAGCACTCATTATACTAATTACATATACTAATCTTTTCACTAATTATAACTATTGTAGAGATAAATTACTAACTCAGGATTGTTCCATTCTCACACTGATAGAATAAGAATAAGAAAAGCAGAATTGCCTTTTCGGATTAAAGTTAAAAAAATATATATGTATGACCAAAATTACATGTGGCTATCACACATATTGTTTGGAAGAGAAATTTGGCAAATACAGAAGTGAGGAATCTCCACACTCTTCTCCAAAGTGGCTGCACCAACTTGCATTCCCACCACAGTGTAAGAGGGTTCCCCTTTTGCCACATCCTCTCCAACACATGTTGTTTCCTGTCATGCTAATTTTGGTATCTCAATATGGTTTTAATTTGAATCTCCCTGATGGCTAGTGATGATGAACATTTTTTCATGTGTCTGATAGCCATTTGTATGTCTTATTGGAGAAGTGTCTGTTCATATCTTATGCCCATTTTTTGATATGATTGTCTGTTTTGTGTGTGTTGAGTTTGAGGAGTATTTTATAGATCCTCGATATCAACCTTCTGTCTGTACTGTCATTTGCAAATATCTTCTCCCATTCCGTGGGTTGCCTCTTTGTTTTGTTGACTGTTTCCTTTGCTGTGCAGAAGCTTTTTATCTTGATGAACTCCCAAAAGTTCATTTCTGCTTTTGTTTCCTTTGCCTTTGGAGACAGATCTTGAAAGAAGTTGCTGTGGCTGATATCAAAGAGGTTACTGCCTATATTCTCCTCTAGGATTCTGATGGATTCCTGTCTCACGCTGAGGTCTTTTATCCATTTTGAGTTTATCTTTGTGTACGGTGTAAGAGAATGGTTGAGATTCATTCTTCTACATATAGCTGTCCAATTCTCCCAGCACCATTTATTGAAGAGACTTTTTCCCACTGTATATTTTTTCCTGTTTTGTCGAAGATGATTTGACCATAGAGTTGAGGGTCCATATCTGGGCTCTCTACTCTGTTCCACTGGTCTATGTGTCTGTTTTATGCCAGTACCATGCTGTCTTGGTGATCACAGCTTTGTAGTAAAGCTTGATTAAAAATAGAGCTTCCCTATGACCCTGCCATTTCACTACTGGGGATTTACCCCCAAAATACAGATGTAGTGAAAGGAAGGGCCATTTGTACCCCAATGTTTATAGTAGCGATGGCCACGGTCGCCAAACTGTGGAAAGAACCAAGATGCCCTTCAACGGATGAGTGGATAAGGAAGATGTGGTCCATATACACTATGGAGTATGATGCCTCCATCAGAAAAGATGAATACCCAGCTTTTGTGTCAACATGGACGGGACTGGAAGAGATTATGCTGAGTGAAATAAGTCAAGCAGAGAGAGTCAATTATTATATGGTTTCACTTATTTGTGGAGCATAACAAATAGCTTGGAGGACAAGGGGAGATGGAGAGGAGAAGGGAGTTGAGGGAAATTAAAAGGGTTGGTGAACCATGAGAGACTATGGACTCTGAAAAACAACCTGAGGGTTTTGAAGGGGTGGGGTGTGGGAGGTTGGGGGAACCAGGTGGTGGGTATTGGATAGGGCATGGGTTGCATGGAGCACTGGGTGTGGTGCAAAAACAATGAATACTGTTACGCTGAAAATAAATTTTAAAAAAATTTAAAAAAAGATACAGAAGTGAGTCCACAATAGAGCAAAGTTGTGCTTTAACAAGGATTTAAAAGAAAATGTTTCTGTGGTTAAGTGAGTTTGGAATGCCCCTGGCCCATTCTTGTTGATTTATAATGAGTGTTAACATGGTAAAGACTCTTCTCAGATCTGGGGAATCCAAGATCGACGAGAAGGGTACCAAAAAGGAAGACAGGTATGAAGATTAAATAGGTTGCTTGCTAAATAGTCCCCTGAAATTGAGGCCAGCATCTCCTTTGTCCAAGGGTGAAACTGAAAAACACTTGAGGCAAATGTGTATGACCAAAGAGAACTGGACCCAGGACCTCAGATGGGCAGGGAGTAGGGTTATGCTGCGGCCAGAGTGGGGGACCAGGTTCAATGAGAACATCCCAGAAGATCCATGGAACTGTACAGAATCTGTCTAGCTCTTGACACCATGTGGAATCAACCTGCATGGCAATGTCCAGCTGATCAGACTTTCTAATTCTTTCTGCATTGGTTTGGAAGCAGAACTGACTGTCCATTGCATTGGGCCAGTCTGTTTACACGGAGGACTTAAGGGGAGACAAGACCTTGCAAAATGAGAATACTAGACTTCTAGCTCTAAGGCAGATGGGAGCTTGAGGAAGAGACTGGCAAAATAAAGATGTGATATATTTGGTTTTCAAGTTAAAGAAGCAGATCAAATGAGTTACAAGGATATTAACCTTCTTTACCACCATTATTCTGTTTCTCATGATTGTAAACACCTCTGTAGATCATTGTCTTTTTCACAAAAATGGAAATTCAAGATCTTAAGTAAAGTATCATCATGGAAAATAACAGCCTCATTTGGAAGCATTCTTGAAACACAGGAAGTTAATGCCCTATGTGCTCTATGTATGCCCTAGTATGCCCTATGCACATACTGTCTCTCCAGACACAAGCCTACATTAGTTCTTTTCTTACACAGACAGTTGGGTCAGGAAAGGGCATGTGCCATTTCCTCCATGTGAATGTTTAACCAAACTGATGGCCTGCTCTTTTATAAGAAAGTAAAAGGAGGAACTCTCACTTTCACGTTCAGAGGAGAGGCCCCTCTAATAGCAACTTAGCACAAGGCTCTATGAAGAATATAAAGATAAATTAGACCTGGGGAAATGTAATTTCTAGAAAAAGCATTATAATCCCAGTTAGAAAGAAAACTTAATTTCCATTACTTTCTTTTCCCTCCTTTCCCTGGCATTACTCATTTTACTTTGTGGATTGCAGTCTTTTGTTTTTGGTAACAGTGACTGGAATTAGGAAATATTCTAAAATTTCAGTTTATAAGACATTTGTGGGTCCTTTCTTTCTGAGCAATAAACAAGGGGTAGACTTTTGTTGGCAACAATTAACACACAGCGCAGTGACAGTATCTTTCTCTCAGTCTCTGCCTCTTGGTCCTTTTTTAATTTTAGCATTGTAGGAAAAAACATGTGGAGGTGACACAGCTCTGGCATGTCCTTCCTTTCCCTCTCCCTCCTAATCTCCTCTATGGGATCTGTGTCTATAGCCGTGAAGCCTCCACCCTGAAAGTCCTGGCACTAGGCTATGTCATCTTGCTTTCCCTGCAATGTTGCCTGCCATCTTTTCTACTCTGGGTTCCTGTGGCTCCTGCCTTCCTCCTACCAGAAATGCAAACTCATTTTTAGGCACAGACTCATTGTGAGCTCTTGCTGTTCCTCCAAAGGATCAATTTATCACACTTTCTACTGCAGAGGGTTATTTGGCAGCTTCCCAAATTCTTCTTGGCTACTTCCATTGGTTTTATTACACAGATCTTCCTGCTAATCGTCCTCGGGGTAAATCTCAGAAAATTCCCCAAATAGCCCACTCATTAGAGACCAATATGTAAGGTGAGAAAAAGTTATTGGGAAACATATGCAAGTTTTGATGAGTGAGTTTGACATCCCAGTAATCCTGGGCACATTCCTGAAAATGGGTGTTTTAGGCACACAGACTACTGATGAAGGCTGTGTACAGCTAGCTCCCTGGTGAGAAGAGGGTCTAGCATGTCTCTCAGGTAGGAGGCCCCTTCAACAAGGCAGCAACATCATGAGTGCTATTCTGTCCTTCAAGAGAGACATCAAGCCCATGCTCAAATTCCTCATGTAATTGGAAAACAATGGTTCAAATGGCAGTCTTGTAACAGCATACTTCAATGTTCAGGGGCCAGCAAAGTGCAGTGACACACAGCATCTGGCATTAAATAGACTTGATCTGTAGAGTGTATGTGAGGTGGCCATGAATATAAACATATGTAGCACTAAAATACATATAATATGTAAAAATATATAAAATTTGTGTAATAAATATATATATCTAATACATATATATTTAAATGTGTTAGTAAATACAAGTGCCCGAATTTATTGTTAATGATGCAAGCAGAAGGGCTCAATAATGACATCCAGAGGGTTGGGAGGAAGAGCTAAGAGATGGAATAGAATTTAAGTCAACTCTGACTTTGAAGATGAGAAATTAATCTTTTAGAGAGGAGTTTTGCTTGTCAGCAATCCTAGCACATTGGAACCTTGTTACTTTACAGAAATACTTGCAAAGCAATTGCACTACTGGTTATTTACCCTAAAAATACAAACCCTAGTGATCTGAAGGGACACGTGCACCTGAATGTTTCTAGCAGCAATGTCCACCATACCCAAACTATGGAAAGAACCAAGACATCCATCAACACATGAATGGATAAAGAAGATGTGGTTCATATATACAATGGAATACTATGGAGTCATGAAAAGAAATAACAGCTTGCCATTGCGACAACGTGGATGGAACTAGAGGGTATTATGCTGAGCTAAATAAGTTAATCAGAGAAAGACAACTATCATAGGATCTCCCTGATATGAGGAAGTGGAGATGCAACGTGGGGGGTTTGGAGGGTAGGAAAAGAATAAATGAAACAAGATGGGATTGGGAGAGAGACAAACCATAAGAGACTCTTAATCTCACAAAACAAACTGAGGGTGCTGAGGGTGAGGGGGGTATAAGGTGGCGACTGGTTTATGGACATTGGGGAGGGTATGTGCTATGGTGAGTGCTGTAAAGTATGTAAACCTGGCGATTCACAGACCTGTACCCCTGGGACAAATAATACATTATATGTTAATTAAAAAAAAAAAAAAGAAATACTTGCAAAGAAAGATTTTTCTGCAACAATTAAAATAAATACTGTGATATTTATTTTTAATGAGGCTTTAAAAGAGCAATAACTAAATAAAACCTGACTTAGTTAATCAAAGTACCCTTATTAGCAATTCCCAGAAGGATTCCTTACCTTAATCATTATACTATGTCTTTAGCATTTGTATCAGCAGGAATATACAATGGCAAAATGGTAGTAATAATTCAGCACCCTCCTTTAATCCTAAAGTCTCAACATTTTAAGTTTATCATTCTGTACTATAGAAAAGATATGTGAAGTCACTAATGTATATAATAAACTTCTGTAGATTCTATTTCTTCAACTGTTCATTCACTCAGCAAAGATTTCCTACACATTTCCTGTGACTGCATCCCATCAGAGGTCACAGAAATCTTTAGTGAATAAAAGAGACAAAGTTCTTATTTTCCTCTAACTCTTAGGTGATAAACATGTAACCTCACAACTGGTTAGGTCTTAAAATTCTGACAGGGAATTTGAAGAAAAAGTGCAATACTAAAAGGAGATATAAGTAGGGAAAGGGTGTATTAGAGCATTTTATAATATGACACTAACTGTAAATAACCACTAAGAAATTTTTAGTGGATAAGCCCTAAGTATTTCTTCTTCAGTATTTATGCAAAAATTTGGTGTTTGGGTAGTTGCAGATGAGAGTGATGAATAACTCCTGATAGTCATTACCTTGCCACCTTACAAGGATACCCATCATTGCTCAAATTGCTTATTGATTCAAAACAACTTGCCATCACAATGTATCAGACATCCAGAACAAAGAGGGCTTCCATTTGTACCATTCCAGCCTGTGATCATTCAAAACACCACATTCTTTTCTGAAAACACACACACACATGCGCGCAGAGAGCATGCACAACAGAGAGTGCTTTACCTGTGAAGTAGACTGACTGTCTAACCTATAAGATTTTGAGTGAAATTTCTTTTTTTTTCTTTAAATTTTATTTATTTGACAGAGAGATCACAAGTAGGCAGAGAGGCAGACAAAGAGAGAGAGGGGGGAAGCAGGCTCCCCGCCAAGCAGAGAGCCTATGTGGGGCTTGATCCGAGGACCCGGAGATCATGACCTGAGCTGAAGGCAGCAGCCTAACCCACTGAGCCACCCAGGTGCCCCTTGAGTGAAATTTCTTAATCTCAGCCTCAAAAGAAGTGGATAATGGATAGTGGGAGATACAGGCTTCCGTGGAATGGAGAAGTCCTGGGATAACAGGTGTAGCATAGAGAATATAGTCAATAGGATTATATGGTGACAGATGGTAGCAACACTTGTGATGAGCATGGCATAATGTACAGGGATTTTGAATCACATTACCCTGAAGCTAATGTTCCAAAGTGTCAACCACAATCAAATAATTTAAAAAAAAAAAAAAACTTTAGAAAAAGTGGATGTGAGAAGCTTCTGTCACAGTTGGTGGGTGGAGGCAGTACGGTAAGTTTGTGAGGAAGTTCTGCAATTCTGCACAGGTGAGAGGTCTAAGAAATATCGTTATGCTAACTAAATGTTACTAAATGTTCCTTCCTGCAAGTCCTGTTTTGAAATGTTAAGTGTTGTTCCATTGTCTTTTGTGTCACCTTTGAAGATAAAAAAATGACCAAAAAACAAATGAGAAATGTACTTCCTGTGAAAATGACCATGAAAACAGGTGTATATCCCTGATCACAGAAATCTATTCTTAAAGATCAATTTTTTGTTGCAAGAATGCATCGTGGAGCCCAAGGTACAGGGAAAGTATCTTGCCGGTACAGATGCCTACAAGTAAATGATTTGGGGATCAATGATTCCAGAGAAATGTAATAAAAAATCATTTTCCCTGGCAACTGGTAAGAGGGAAAAGAGGTTGATTTTCCATTGTAGATTGTGGACACTCCCGGGTGTCCCTTATAGGTTCTTCTCTTTTATTTTCTATGAACTGATAGACTCAGAATTTATTCAATGTATGCTTTTACTTGAATCGAGGTATGATGTATCTCCTTCAAAGCATGCAGAACATTAGAATGCCTTCTTCTTTTTTTCTTTTCCTATGCGAGTCATTAATCATTACCGCTGATGGCCACCATCTACATTCGTTCTTTTTTATTGGAGGCTCCTTTTCCCTTTATTTGACATAAATTCAGAGGATGCTGCCAGTTTGTGGTGCCAATATCCATCTTGGCCACACATGAGAAAAGTTGATCTGAGAGCAAAGACAGCAAGAGACAAAGGATAAGTCCTCACTTGAATGGTTACAATATGGTTACAGTCGCTGCACATTATATATTAAGTTGAGGAGGTATATCTTGTTTTTTCATAGTTGTTTAGTTAGAAAAAAGTAATCTCCATAAGCAACCCACTGATTTGTTTTATAACTTCTAAGTACTACCCTGAATTTCTGAAGTAATGGAGAAATGCTATGTATTGCTGATTCGCATAGACACATATTGATGTTAGGATACATGTTTTTAAAGTATTTTGGGTAAATAGTTAAATATGGAATTGCTGGGTCATATGGAAATTTTATGCATCTCATTTTGGGCAAGCATCAACATTGTTTTCTCCAGGTGCTGCAATATTTTCTTTCTTACTAGCAATGTAGAAAGTGTTCAAATTCTCCATAATGAAAGTTATTTTCCAGTTTGTTTTCCCTTTTTTGTGTGCATGATTTGTTTTTATTTTGTGATTATAACCATCTGAGAGGATGTAAGGTAGCATATCATTGTGGGTTTGATTTTCATTTCCCTAGTAACTAATGTTTTCTTGTGGTTATTGGTCATTTGTGTATCTAGTGTGGATGATTGATTTAAAAATTGGATTGTCTTTTTATTGCTGTAATGAGGTACTTCTATGTTCTGGATGCTACACCTGAGTATAAGGGCTATATGATTTGTAAACGTTTTTTACTCACCCTGTAGGTTGTTTTTTCACTTTCTTGGTAGTATCTTTTGATGAAAAAAATCTTAACTGTGATGAGGTTCAATTATCAGTATGTACTTTTGCCACTTGTGCTTTGGTATAGGATCTAAGAATACTTTGCCAATCCAAGGTCATGAAGATTTATATCTGATTATTCTAGAAGTTGTATAGTTTAAGGTCTTCATTTTAGTTTTTCGACATATTGGGATAAATTTTTGTATATGCTGTAAATTATGAGAACAATTTCATTTTTTAGTGGTGGACATCCAATGTCTAGTACCATTTTTTGCAGAGATTTTGTTTTATTTTGATCATGTAACAGAAACTTTGATGAATTCATTATTAGCTATTCTAAGTTTTCTTATCGTTTATGATTTCATCTATATAAGATGATGAAATTTGCAAACACAGATGCTTTTATTTGTTACTTTGCAATCTGGAGCTATGTGTTCCTTCTTCTTACATAATTGCTCTAGCTAACACTTACTCCAAAAGAATGGCAATGGGATGGTAGGCATTCTTGTCTTGTTCTTGAGCTTAGGATAGAATTTAGACTTTCACTAGTTATTATGTTAACTGTGGGTTCAAAAAATTCCTTTCTTTTCCAATGGAAAAAAAATTCTCTTCAGATTGTTCATTGCTTATAATTAAACACAACTGATTTTTGTGTGTTGCTCTTATACGTTGTAACATACCCAAATTCATCATTGGCTCTATCTCCTGTGAATTTTTCAAATTTATTATATAAGATTATGTCATCTGTGAATACAGTTTTACTTATTCCTTTCAACGTTGATGTATTTTATTTTTTATTTTTATTTTTTTTAAAGATTTTATTTATTTATTTGACAGAGAGAGATCACAAGCAGGCAGAGAGGCAGGCAGAGAGAGAGGAGGAAGCAGGCTCCCTGCTGAGCAGAGAGCCCGATGCGGGGCTCGATCCCAGGACCCTGAGATCATGACCTGAGCCAAAGGCAGCGGCTTAACCCACTGAGCCACCCAGGCGCCCCCGTTGATGTATTTTAATTCCTATTCTTGCCTAATTGGTTTGGCCAGAACTTCTAATTCAATGATAAGTAGCAGTGGGGACATGGGTATTCTTGTCTTGTTCCTGCTCTGAGGAGGAAACCTTCATTGTTTCACTATTAAGTTTGTTAACTATTATCAGTTAGCTGTTTTTTGTTTGTTTAATTCCCTTTAACACACTGAGGAAATTCCCATCTATTCCTGCTTTAATGTGTGTTTCAACATGAAAGACTGTTGGATTTTGTCAAATGCCTTTTCTCATCAATTAAAATGATCGTGTGTGTGTGTGTGTGTGTGTGTGTATGTGCTTGTGTTACTTTACTGTATTGATGTGATGTATTACAGTGATTAATTTTTGTCTGTTTAACCACCTTGGCATACCTTGAATAAATCCCATTAGGTCATGGTGTATAAGCATTTCAGTATGCTGATGGATTTGGTTTGCTAATATTTTGTTAAAGAGTTTTCCATCTGTTTTTTCAATAGTCCATTTTTCTTATAATTAGTCTTTATTTTATTTTGGTGTCAATAATAATGGAGATCTCAGAGAATGAATTGGAGAGACGTCCTGCATCCCCCCACCACCACCCCCACACACTTCTTTTTTGGAGTTACTTCTTCAATATTTGACACAATGAACCAGTGACAACATGGAATTCTGAATTTTTATCTTTATATTTTAATTGCAAGCTTTGGCTAGAGATTTTATCTCTTTATTTTTCCTAGGACTATGCAGGGTAGAAGATATTTACAAATGACATATAAAGGGTTAGTATCTACAAATCTATAAAGAACTTACCAAACTCAACACCCAAAAGCCAAAAAATCCAGTCACAACATGGGCAGAAAACATGAACAGTTTTCCAAAGAAGAGATCTAGATAGCTACCAGACAGACTCTTGAAAAGATAGTCAACATTACTCATCATCAGTGAAATACAAATCAAAACCATAGTGAGACATCACCTCACACCTGTCAGAATAGCTAAAATTAACAACTTAGGAAACAACAGTTGTTGGCAGGGATGTAGAGAAAAGGGAAACCTCTTACACTGTTGTTAGGAATGCAAACTGTTATAGCCACTATGGAAAGCAGTATGGAGGTTCCTCAAAAAGTAAAAAATAGAAATACCTTATTATCCAGCAATTGCACCACTAAGTAATTGCCCAGAAGATACAAAAATACAGATTCCAAGAGGTACATGCACCTTAAAGTTTATGGCAGCATTATCAATAGCCAAATTAGGATAAGAGCCCAAATATTCTTATCTAATGAATGGATAAAGAACAAGTGGGATATATATATTACTCTTCCTCCTTCTCCCCCTCTCCTTTCCCCTCCCTCTCTCCTCCTCCCCCAAAAGAATGGAATCTTGTCATTCATAACGGCATGGATGGAACTAGAATGCATTACGCTAAGTGAAATCAGTCAGTCACTGGTACCAGTCAGACAAATACCACAGGATTTCACTCATATGTGGAATTTAAGAAAAAAGAGAGGGGGGGAGACTCTTAATAATAGAGAACAAACTGGCTATGGCTGGATGGAAGGTGTCGGGTCAAGTATTGACTAGATAGGTGATGTTATATTAAGGAGGGCACTTGTGATGAGCATTGGGCGTTATATGTAAGTGACAAATCATGAAATTCTATTCCTGAAACCAATATTACATTTTATGTTAATTACATTGTGTTAGAATTTAAATAAAATTTTTTTAAATGTTTGACAAAGCAGGAAAGAATATCTAATGAGAAAAAGACAAGTCTTTTCATCATATGATGTTGGAGAAACTGGACAACTACATGCAAACTTGCCTTTCTTACACTATTCACAAAAATAAATGTGACATCAATGTGAGATTTGAAAACATAAAAATTGTAGAGGAGAACACAGGAAGTAACCTCTTTAACATCATATTACACTATATATTAATTGTTCTGGAATGAAAATAAAAATAAAAATGCCTCTCTGAAGTTATATTTGAATAATTCAAATAGACTAATTTAGCTACTTTTAAGTATGAGTTTTATAGAATTACTGCCATTTTTCCTTCCTTTCATAGTTTTTTTTATTGTCAAGTCCCAAAATAAATATGCAAGAACATATTATTTATTAAATAACAATTTTTAGATGACTAGTATGTGCAAGCAATTGTGCTGATAGTGACATTTAAGAGTACATGAGCCAAAGTTCAGCTCTTATTGATCAAGTACAAGCCCCTTCATCATGTTAAAAATTTTCACTAGTATATTAATTTCCTCAAAAAAACTTATGATATTCAGTAGTACTTGCATCTTCATTCAACTCTAGCCATTGTGCTTCCCAGTCTGTTTTTCCTATTCAAAAGGATTTTCCACCATACTTCATTAGTTACAGATTTTTTATCTGCCAAATTACTATACTCACTCATGTTTAGATTAGATAACAAGAGATAGTATTTATCATTGGCATTTATTATTCTTGTTTTAAGTTCCTGAAATTTATCATGTACTTTCATTGCAATAATTGAACCAGATTCCAAGGCTACTGGTATGGCAATTATTTCTGAACAGTGGCCAGCAAATTCTAGTAATGCATCATACAAGTCCAAGTCTCTTGGTGGCCACTGGAAGTGAAGGAGAAGGCAAAGGAGGGATTTTAGAAGTTCAAAGCCAGGTGACACATAGTTTGACCTAGTGCCAGATTGCCTATATCTGTATTTTAATGGTAATTGGGAAGCCAAATCCACTTTACACCACTTTGCGCCACTTTGATTTGGTTGTAGAACTAATCTAAGGACCCAGTATAAACCCAGATTTTCCAGAGTTCCCAAACTACAGAGAATCATTGTACAGAGTTCTACAAACTATAGGGATTCAGTCACCACAATGTTTTGTTTTGTTTTGTTTTGTGTTTTTTGGTATTATCCATTTAATTTGTAAAGTACACTGAATTTTTCTAATTTCTCCACTTACAGTAACTCAAGTAAAATTAGCAACTCTCAGATGCAAGAAGATGAGATCATTTTGGCAGATGAGAAACCTAAGGCTCCATGAGCCACATAATATAATTTAGCAGTAGAGACTTTTAAATATTTGAGTCTTGGGGCGCCTGGGTGGCTCAGCGGGTTAAGCCGCTGCCTTCGGCTCAGGTCATGATCTCAGGGTCCTGGGATCGAGCCCCGCATCGGGCTCTCTGCTCAGCAGGGAGCCTGCTTCCTCCTCTCTCTCTGCCTGCCTCTCTGCCTGCTTGTGATCTCTCTCTGTCAAATAAATAAATAAAATCTTTAAAATAAATAAATAAATAAATAAATAAATATTTGAGTCTTTTCTCTTTGTGTAACTGTTCCAGCTCTTAAGGAAACTCCACTAAACTCTGTGGAAGAGGAGAGAAGGGTAGAAACTAAATAAAGGGACAAAACTAGAGTTGAATCATTATACATGATTATACATGCATGAGTCCTTTCCGAAGGCTAACAAATACCAAAACTAGAAGAGGCCCATTGGCATCAAGGTCAAAAAGTGAAAGCAAGAGGAACAGTGGCAAAAGGGAAATGACAATTTGGTCACAACGGCCAGCAGAGTAAGCACTGGTCCTGGGCCAGGTCCAGACCAAGTCTGTCCACAGAGCAGGGACTAAAAACTAAAGCCACAAAAGTAGCAGAGAATGATAGACAGAGAACTTTGGTGATTGAAAGAAATCAGAAAATGCTTAGGAACCCTGAGAAAAGAAGAGTAGGGATTTGGGCCAGGATCCAACAATCCTACCTTGCAGCAGAACTATTTTTCTGTACTGATTTATCTTTATCTTTCTCCCCATTATTGAACTGCTCCGAATAATCTGTCCTAAGAAACTCACGTAACACAAATTTCATCAGAACATTTCCTAATAATAAGGAGATCACAGTGTACTAGAAAACTAAACAAACACAACTACAGGTATGTCCCTATTTTGTTGCACTTTATTGTACATCACACGTACTGTGGTTTTTATTTTTTTACAAATTGGAGGTTTACAGAAACTGCAAGAAGCAAGTCTATTAGTGTCATTTTTTCAACAGTATTTTCTTACTTCTTGTCTCTGTTTCACATTTTGATAATTTCTAACATTTTGTAACAATATTTCTAACATTTTCTCTTCCTCTCTCTCTCTCTCTCTCTCTCTCTTTGGTTAGTAGTGAACAAAATTTTATTTGGAAAAGGGACTGGATCCAATGTGTAATCATCCGAAATTGCTTCTAGATCTTATAACATGAGGAAGTTACATCAGTTATGCTGAGAGATAGCATAACAAAATGGTATTCCAGTTTGATCACATAAACCAAAAGCAACTCTGAAAAACTCCTGTCAAAATACTTTATAATTTAAATGAGCAATTCTACATTTTAACAATTATTTTCTAATATCCAAGTCAGAATACATCTTGTCAATGACCACATATATTTATTTCCTTTGCCTTTCTTATTATTTTTATTTCTTTGAGTATGGTTGGCACACAATGTCACATTAGTTTTAGCCATAGAACATAGTTACTCAATAAGTTTACAAATTATGCTAGTCTCATCACAAGTGTAGCTACACTCCATTACCATACAGTACAGAGTATCACAGACAATATTCCATATGTTATACTTTTTATATATTCACTTGGCTTAATCATTCCGTAACCAGAGACCTGTACCTCTACAAACCAATTTTGTTCATCCCTCTCCACAACATTCTTCCCTCTGACAACCATCATTTTATTCTCTAAAGTTTTAGGTCTGATTCTGCTTTTTGTTTATTATTTTTTTATTTTTTTGGATTCTACATATGAGTGAACTCATATGGTATTTATCTTTCTCTGACTGAATTATTTCAGTTTGTGTTGTACTTTCTAGCTTCATATAGTTACCACAAAGTCAGGAACTTACTCTCTTTTATAGCTGTATGATATTCTTTTACATATATATGCCACATATTTATTTCTCTACTTAAATTGCTTTCATATATTGGCTATTATAAATAATGCCACAATAAAAATGGGATTTAACTTACATTTTGAAGAATACTCTGTTTTCTTTGAATAAAAACTCAGTAGCGGAATTACTGGGTTATGGTTGTTTTTTTTGTTGTTAATGTTTTGTTTTGTTTTGTTTTCTCAGGAAACTTAATACTGTTGCCCATAGTAGCTATACCATTATATGTTCCCACCAACAATGCGTGAGGGTTCCTTTTTGTCCACATCCTCCTCAAAACTTGTTATTAACTATCTTTTTCATATTAGCCATTTAAACAGATGTAGGGTAGTATCTCATTGTGGTTTTAAATTGCATTTCTCTGATGATGAGTTATTTGAGCATCTTTTTACATGTCTGTTAGCCATATGTATGTCTTCCTTGGGAGAAAATTCCTATTCAAATCTTCTGCCCGTTTTTTAATTGCATTACTCATTTTTTGGTATAGAGTTCTACAGGTTCCTGATATTTAGATATTAACTCCTTATCATGTATATCAATGCAAATATCTTCTCTCATTCAGGAGATTACATTTTTGTTTTGTAGGTGGTTCCTTTTGTTAAGCAGAAGCTTTTTATTTTCATGGAGAACCTATGGTTTATTTCAGCTTTTTTTTACCTTGCTTTAAGTTACATAGCTGGAAAATGTTGCTATGGCCAACGTCAAAGAAACTGATTTAGTTAGGTCCCCCAATAATGGGTCCGTGATTAAAGGAGCAAGACTGATACAAAGCAAAGGTCAAGCAAAGCTTTATTTCATGCCAAGCATCAAGAATCAAACCGAACATTCGGGGCCATGCTTTTTACAGAGAGGGCGACTTCTCTCTCCTTCATAGACTAGCTTTTAAGGGCAAAGGCCATGTGGTTGGGCCTGGCCACACACAGGCGGCCAATGAAATTGTAACACACAGAGAAAACTGCACAGTCATGCTAGGTCACACATAAGTGACCAATTGAATTATAATTTACCCTAGTAAATATTTGAACCAGCCTATCACCTTGGTCAGAATTGGCACCCAAAAGGTGCCCAAAGGGCTTTGTTACCTGGGACTGGTCTCCCAGACTTGCTTTAAAGTAAGTTCCCGGGGCGGGGTGGGGGGTGGACCACAGAGTCGATTTAAGTTTTACTGCATAAACAACAAAATGGCAGTTCAACTGGGGTGCAGCTGCTCTGGCTGAATAGGACCTTATAATTTAAGTTCCTGTACCTAAGTCTTTAAAGCATTTGGGGTTTATTTTTGTATATGGTATAAGCAAGTGGTCCAGTTTATATAATTTAATTTAGATAATTTTTATAGTATTCTCTATAATCCTTTTTATTTTGGTGGTGTCAGTTGTTACTTCTCCTTTCTCATTTCTGACTTTATTTGGCTTCTTTCTTTCTTTCTTTTCCCTTGATGAGTGTGACTAAAGATTTTTCAATTTTGTTTACCTTTCAGAGAACTAGCTCTTGATTTCATTTATTTTTTATTGTTTTTATTTTTTTCCATTTCTTTTTCTATCTCTCTCAATTTTTTTTTTTTTTGTCTCTATGTCATTTATTCCTGGTCTTATCTTTTTCATTTCCTTCTGATGAAGTTCTAGCATCTAGGTGAGGTTCAGTGGGACAAGGTCCAGAGCCGACGGCTAAGAAAGATCTTAAGACGTCTTTGGTGCAGAAAGGTGGTTTATTAAAGCACGGGGACAGGATCCATGGGCAGGAAGAGATGCTGCCCCAGGGATGTGAGGAGTGGTCTATTATATACTTGTAAGTTGGGAGGGGTTTAGGACTTAGGTTAGGCATAAGTCTCTAAGAAGTTTTGGAAGCAAGGTTTCTAGGACCTTGAGGGGCTAGCTATTGTTTGGGAGAAAGATTATTTATTACCAGTAATAAAACCTTCTCCTGAGACCCTTTAGATGTATATTAGTGGGCCATATGCTTGGGAATGATTGTGGACACTATCTTGGAGGTTTAGAGATAAAGTTTCCAAAGGAATTGTTAAAGTAGACTTACAGGATCCTAGTTGGGGGTAGGAGTTTGGTCAGACTAGGATTGTCCTTTGCCCTTGGCAAAGCCTCAAGGTGAGGGTAGTTGAGTCCCTAGAGGAAAGTCACTCTGCCTGTTTCAATGGCTTGTCAGTAGGTAAGGAAATTTAATAATTATTCTTCTGCCTCTGTTTCCCACATAACTTCCTTTTGCTTACCTTGGTTTTTGTTTGTTCTTTTTCTATTCCTTTAAGTCTCAAGTTAAACTGTTTTTTGAACTTTTTGTTGTTTCTTGAGGTAGGCCTGTATTACTATATATTTTCTTCTTAGAACTGCTTTTGGTGTGTCCCAAAGATCTCAGACTACTGTGTTTTCATTTGCATTAGGCTCATGCATTTTTTAAAATTTCATCTTTGATGACTTTATAGACCATTGCTTGTTTAGTATCATGTTGTTTAGTCTCCATGTGTTTTGTGTTTTCCAGTTCTTGTGATTTACTTCTTGGTTCAAAATGTATGGTCATAAAAAGATGTAAGTACTCTTAAATTTATTTATTCTTGTTTTGATCTGTGCTGGAGAATTGTCCATGTACACTTCAAAATAATATGTATTCTGTTGGATGAAATGTTCTGTATAGATCTTCTATATCCATCTGCTTTGATGTATCATTCCAATTCACTGTTTCCTTGTTGAATTGTTGCCTAGATGATCTATCCATTGAGGTAAATGGAGTTTTAAGGTCCCTGCTATTATTATATTATCATGGATTTCTCTACTTCTGTTACTATTTGTTTTATGTATTAAGGTACTTCAGCCTTGGGAGGATAGATATTTGCAACTGTTAAATATTCTTTTTTTTTTTTTTAAGATTTTATTTATTTATTTGACAGAGAGATCACAAGTAGACGGAGAGGCAGGCAGAGAGGGGGTGGGGGGAAGCAGGCTCCCTGCTGAGCAAAGAGCCCGATGCAGGACTCGATCCTAGGACCCTGAGATCATGACCTGAGCCGAAGGCAGCGGCTTAACCCACTGAGCCACTCAGGCACCCGCAACTGTTAAATATTCTTATTGAATCGATCCCTTTATCATGATAATGATGTAATGGTCTTTATCTCTTGTTAAAAATCTTTGCTTTAAGTCTACTTTTTTCGGATAGAGGTGGTGCTATAGAGCTTTTTGTTTCATTTCCATTTGTATGGTACATGTTTTTCCATTCCTTTCACTTTTAGTCTATGTCTTCAGGTCTAAAGTGAATTTCTTGTTGACAACATACACACGGGTCTTTTTTTTTTTTTTTTTTTTAATTATTATTCAGTCTGACACCCCATATCTTTCCTTGGAACATTTAGAGCATTTACATTTAAAGTAATTATTTTTTTTTAAAGATTTTATTTATTTATTTGACAGAGAGAGATCACAAGTAGACGGAGAGGCAGGCAGAGAGAGAGAGAGAGGGAAGCAGGCTTCTTGCTGAGCAGAGAGCCCGATGCGGGACTCCATCCCAGGACCCTGAGATCATGACCCGAGGCGAAGGCAGCGGCTTAACCCACTGAGCCACCCAGGCGCCCCTTAAAGTAATTATTGATAGCTGTGTATTTAATGCCATTTTGTTGGGTTTCTTGCCATTTTGTTGTTTACTAGTAGTCTTTTTTTTCTTTACTCTCTTTCTTTGTAATTATGACACATTGTAGTTTATGTTTGGCTTTGTTTCTGTTTAATTTTTGTGTCTCTTTCATAGGTTTTGGGTCTTTGGCCACCATGAGTTTCATATGACAGCCTACATAAAAGCCAGTTTATATTATTTTGATGGTCTCTTAATTAAATTAATTCAAAAATCTTTATTTTCCTTTTCCAAATTTTACATACGTGTTGTCATATTTTACCTTTTTGTTCACTCTTGAAGTTCTTGTGTCACAGTCATAGTCTGAGTGACAATAACATAAATGCAATTTTTAATCTCTTTCTGCTCTACAGTAATTGGTTTAATGTGTGCACTCAAATTTTGATATTGAGACTTTATTGCTAATAAATCCTTTAAGAGTATAACTGGATTTTCCTTGCCTCTGACTCGGGTTATTCCAACCTTTACTGAACGTAATCCAGATCTGGAGTTAGCTTTCTAGAACATCAGTTCCAGTTGATCAGTGTTAACCTTCATGCTGAATAGTTCTGATTCAGTTTCTTTGTTGGTTAGTGATCTGTTTTCTATTCGTTCTTGTGTCAATTTTGGGAGTTTCTGTTTTTCTAGGAATGTATCCATTTCTTCAAGGTTACCCAATGTATTGGCAGATAGCTTTTCTTTATATTCACTTATAATTCTTTGTATTTCTGTAGTGCTGGTTGTTATTTCTCACTTCTCATTTGTGATAGTTGGATCCTTTCACTTTTTTTCTTGATAAGTCTGGCTAGAGATTTATCAATTTTCTTGATTTTTCAAAGAACAAGTTCCTGGTTTCCTTGATTTGTTCTACTGACTTATTTTTTTAGTTTCTGTATCATTTATTTCTGCTTGATTTGTTATGCTGATTTTTTTTTTACTTTTTGTATCATTTATTTCTGCTCTAATTTTATTATTTTCTTTCTTCCTCTGGTTTTATGCTTTAATTTTCTTTCTAGCTCCCTTCAATTTGTTAAATATCAACATATTCCAAGTACAACAAAGGGAAATACTATAAAATAAAGTATGCCTGTAGATGCCAGTAGGATCCTTCCACTTCAGTTATGAATCCAAAAATATATTATGATGTCATGGAATATTCTCTATTTTACTAAAATGTCCCTTTGGGCAAAACTGGGAATTATTGAGAATTATTGAACACATTAATTTACATAACTTCTCCCTATCTGTTCAGTAGTTGTTTCTTATTGTTTCCTGGTTTGCTATTTACACTAGTTCTATGACAAGTATCATTTTACATTGCTTTTGACTGAAATGGCCATTATATATTTAGGAGACTGGCTCAGAAGAGAAACTATTAGGTCAAATATTATGAATACATTTAAGTCTCTGCATTCATATTACCAAATGTTCCCTAGGAACTCTGTACAAATTTATTTGACCACCTGCTGTGTGGAGCAATAAACTTCTTACTCCTCAACCCCTTTTTTTGAGTAGGCTTAATTTTTAATATTTTTAATATTAATTTTTAATATTTTGAAATATTAATATAGTATGAAATAGTATATTATTATATATAAATAATATATAAATAATATTAATATAGTATGAAATAGTGTGAGAAAATATTTTGTAATTATTTTTAAAAAGCATTTTCTTGGGGGTACAAAAAGATGGTGGTCCCTGAATCAAGCTGGATATCTACTGAACAATTCTGAACACCCATCAAATTAGCCTAAGACATAAGAATATATATATGGATCTCTACAAGCAGAAAATGTCAAGTGGTCTCCAGGTATGAAGGATGAAACCATGGTTCTGGACACAGATATCAGAAGATAAACAAAAGTAAAAGGGACCACTACATACTGGCACCAGGAAGATGATATAGCACAGGAGAACAAAAGCTTCCTGTGCTGGGGACCAGGCACAGACTTTCAAACTGGTAGTGGTGGGGAAAGGACTTTAGTTCAGTCCCCAGACAGGATCCAGGAGCTGCAGTTACATGTACATGGACAAAGGGCAGCTCACGGTTTTAGGAGCACAAAGGGTAAAGACAGTTCATCCCTGGATTCCACCTCTGGGAGTGCTGTAGCAGGGCATACAACCAGGAAGGCTGTAGTTTTTAGCTGCACAGATAGAAACAGAGACCCTGTGTTCACTCTGGGGCTCAGTGAAGAACAGACTGTGATTTCTCTGCTCTGGGGCAGAGGAGTGGGTGGGGTCAGTTCTGCTTTTTCAGAAGATATACCTAAAGCCACAAGAGAACAAAAGCTTGAAAAAACTGTTTTGTTTTGTTTTTTTACTGAGCCCATTCCTCACCTCCCCTGCCACAGGAGCAGGGCAACTCTATCGAAATAAGGTTGCCTGAGTAACAGCATGACAGACACTTCCCCTAGAAGATAATATGGAAGAACAAGAAGCCAACAGCCCCAAGGTCCCTATAAAACACAGGTCCATTTTGCTTGGGTTGTGATCAATAGTTTGGACCCTGTGTATTCCCTCAACCACCCCTCAACAGAATTACTAAGAGAAGAAACCCCCAACAAAGGAAAGAGCCAGACAACGTGACCTCTGCCACAGACCTAATGGATATGGATACAAGCAAGATATCAGAAATAGACTTCAGAGTAACAGTTATGAAGTTGATATCTAGGGTTGAGAAAAATATTAGCTACAATATAGAATCTATAAGAGCAGAAATGAGATCTCTTCAGCCTGAACTTAAAAATGAAATGAACAAAATGCAGTCTAAACTGGATACTCTGACTACCAGGGTAAACCAGGCAGAAGAACAAATTAGTGATCTAGAAGATAAGATGATAGAAAAGAAGGAAACTGAGGCAGCCTGGGAAAAACAGATTAAAGCCCAAGGAATCGAACTGAGAAAGATTAATGACACAATGACATGTTCTAATGTCAGAATTATTGGGATTCCTGAGGGGGTGGAGTTAGAAAGAGGACTAGAAGATATATTTGAGCAAATTGTAGCTGAGAACTTCCCTAATTTGGGGAAAGCAACAGATATTTGTGTCGAAGAAGCAGAAAGCACCCCTCCCAAGATCAATGAGAACAGACCAATGCCACGATATATAATAATACAATTTGAAAATCTTACATCCAAGGAGACCATCTTGAAAGCAGCTAGGGAAAACAGATTTCTTACATACAGAGGGAGAAACATCAAATAATGTCAGACCTGTCCACAGAGACCTGGCAAGCCAGAAAGGGCTGGCAAGACATATTCAGGATACTAAATAAAAAGAAAATACAGCCAAGGGATATTTTATCCAGCAAGGCTGTCATTCAGAATGGATGGACAGACAAGGAGCTTCTAAGACAGGCAGAAACTGAAAGAATATGTGATCATCAAGCCAGCTCTGCAAGAAATATTAAGGGGGGTTCTATAAAAGAAGAAAGACCCCAAGAGAAATATAGACCAGAAATTGACAAAGACAATCTACAGAAACATGGACTTCACAGGCAACATCATGGCCATAAAATCATATCTTGCAATAATCACTCTCAATGTGGATGATCTAAATGCTGTCATGAAATGGCACACGGTTGTAGATTGGATAAAAAGACAAGACCCATCCATATGCTGTCTAGAGAGACTCATTTTGGACCAAAAGAACATTCAGATTGAAAGTGAGGGAATGGGGAACCATTTTTCATGCCAACAGACCTCAAAAGAAATCTAGTGTAGCAATTCTCATACCAGACAAACTAGATTTTAAGCTAGAAACTTAGAGATACAGGAGGACACTATATCATTCTTAGACTCTATCCAACAAAAAAATCTAAAAATTGTAAATATCTATATCCCCAACATGGGAGCAGCTAACTACATAAGCCAACTGTCAATCAAAGTAAAGAAACATATTTACTTTAATAGTAAACCTCAACACTCCACTCCCAGCAATAGACACATCATCTAAGCAGAAGATCATTAAAGAAACAAGAGCATTGAATGACACATTGGACCAGATGGACCCCATAGATATATATAGAACATTCCACCCTAAACAACAGAATACTCATTCTTCTCAAACACACATAGAACTTTCTCCAAAATAGAGCACATACTGGGTCACAAATCAGGGCTCAACTGATACCAAAGACTGAGATTATTCCCTGCATATTCTCAGACCATAATGCTTTGAAACTGGAACTCAACCACAGGAAAAAATTTGGAAGGAATTCAAACATTTGGAAGCTAAAGACCATTCTGCTTAAGAATGTTTGGGTCAACCAGTAATTTAAGAAGTCCTTAAAGAATTCTTGGAAACCAATGAAATGAAATGAATTTCATTTCAAAGAATGAAAACACATTGGTCCAAAACCTATGGAATACGACAAAGGTGGTCCTAAGTGGGAAATACATAGCCATTCAAGCCTCCCTCAAAACAAACAAACAAACAAACAAAAAACAAAAAACAAAAAACAAAAAACAAACCCTCAAATACACAAATTAACTTTACATCTTAAAGAACTGGAAAAAGAACAACTAATAAATCTAAGCCAAGCAGGAGAAGAGAAATAATTAATATTAGATCAGAGATCAATGAATTAGAAACCGGAAATACATAGAGCAGATCAATGAAACTAGAAGATTGTTCTTTGAAATTAAGATCAATAAACAACTGCCAGATTTATTCAAAACAAAAGAGAGAGGACCCAAATTAATAAAATTATGAATGAAAGGGGAAAGATCACAATTAACACCAAGGAAAGAGAAACAATTTTTAGAAATTATTATCAATAACTATATGCCAATAAATTAAACAACCTGGAAAATGGATGCCTTTCTGGAAACCTATAAACTCCCTTGACTGAAACAGGAAGAAATTGACAACCTAAATAGACCAACTGTATATATCTACAGTTACTGACATTGTGACAAAATTGAAATAGTGATCAAAAACCTCCCCCAAAAAACAAGAGTCCAGGGCCTGAAGTATTCCCAGCGGAATTCTACCAAACATTCAAAAAAGAAATAATATCTATTTTCCTGAAGCAGTTTCAAAAAGTAGAAACAGAAGGAAAATTTCCAAACTCATACTATGAGACCAGCATTACCTTGATCCCCAAACCAGGCAAAGACCCCATCAAAAAGGAGAATTTCAGGCAATATCTTTGATGAATATGGATGCCAAAATTCTCAACAAGATCATAGAAAATAGAATCCAACAGTACATTAAAAGAATTATCCACCATGACTAAAAGGGATTTATTCCTGGGAGGCAAGAGTGGTTCAACATTTGAAAATCAATCACTGTGATAGATCACATTAATAAGAGAAAAGACAAGAAGGATATGATCCTCTCAACTGATGCAGAAAAAGCATTTGACAAAATACAGCATCCTTTCTATTAAAACACTTCAGAGTGTAGGGATGAAGGGAACGTCCCTCAAATTCACAAAAACCATCTATGAAAAGCCACAGCAAATGTCATTCTTAATGGGGAAAAGTGGAGAGCTTCTCCCTTAAGGTCAGGAACACAGTACGGATGCCCACTCCCACCACTATTTTTCAACATAGTACTAAAAGTTCTAGTATAAGCAATCAGACAGTAAAAGAAATTCAAATTGACAAAGAAGAAGTCAAACTCTCTCTCTTTACAGATGACATGATACTTTTTGTGGAAAACCAAAAGACTCCATTCCCAAATTGATAGAACTCATACAGCAGTTCAGTAATGTGGCAGGATACAAAATAATGCACAGAAATTAGTTACTTTCCTATACAGTTACTGACATTGTATATACCTACAGTTACTGACATTGTGACTGTAGAAAGAGAAATTAGAGAATTGATTCCATTTACAATAGTATCAAAAACCATAAGATACCTTGGAATAAATCCAACCAAAGTGGTAAAAGATCTATACTCTAAAAACTACAGAATACGTATGAAAGAAATTGAAGAAGACACAAAAAGATGGAAAAACATTCCATGCTCATGGATCGGAAGCATAAACATTGTTAAAATGTCTATGCTACCAGAGCAATCTATCAACTCCATCCAAATCAAAATACCAGTCAGATTTTTCACAGAGCTGGAATAAACAATCTTAAAATTTGTATGGAATGAGAAAAAAAAAATCACCAGGAGATTGTTGAAAAAGAAAACCAAGCTGGGGCATCACGTTGCCTGATTTCAAGCTTTACTACAAAGCTGTGATCACCAAGACAGCATGGTACGGGCATAAAAACAGACACACAGACCAGTGGAACAGAGTAGGGAGCCCAGATATGGACCTTCAAGTCTACATCCAACAAGTCTTCAACAAAATAGGAAAAAATATCCAATGGAAACAAGACAGTCTCTTCAATAAATGGTGCTGGGAAAATTGGACATTTGACCTTTGGAAATTTGAACATTCTCTTAGACCATATACAAAGATAAACTCAAAATGGATGAAAGACCTCAATGGGAGACAGGAATCCATCAAACCCCTATAGGAGAACATAGGCAGTAATGTCTTCGACATCAGCCACAGCAAGTTTTTCAAGACATATCTCCAAAGTCATGGGAAACAAAAGCAAAAATGAACTTTTGGGAATTCATCAAGATAAAAAGCTTCTGCAGAGCAAAGGAAACAGTCAACAGAACCAAGAGGGAACTCATGGAATGGGAGAAGTTTTGTTTTTTTTTTTTTTTTTGGATATATACATTTTTTTTTAATTTTATTTTTTATAAACATATAATGTATTTTTATCCCCAGGGGTACAGGTCTGCGAATCGCCAGGTTTACACACTTCACAGCACTCACCATAGCACATACCCTCCCCAGTGTCCACAATCCCATCCCCCTCCCAAATCCCCTCCCCCCATCAACCCTCAGTTTGTTTTGTGAGATTAAGAGTCACTTATGGTTTGTCTCCCTCCCAATTCCATCTTGTTTCATTTACTCTTCTCCTACCCCCTTAACCCCACATGTTGCATCTCCTCTCCCTCATATCAGGGAGATCATATGATAGTTGTCTTTCTCCGATTGACTTATTTCGCTAAGCATGATACCCTCTAGTTCCATCCATGTCGTCGCAAATGGCAAGATTTTATTTCTTTTGATGGCTGCATAGTATTCCATTGTGTATATATATCACATCTTCTTTATCCATTCGTCTATGGATAGACATCTAGGTTCTTTCCATAGTTTGGCTATTGTAGACATTGCTGCTATAAACATTCGGGTGCACGTGCCCCTTCGGATCACTACGTTTGTATCTTTAGGGTAAATACCCAGCAGTGCAATTGCTGGGTCATAGGGTAGTTCTATTTTCAACATTTTGAGGAACCTCCATGCTGTTTTCCAGAGTGGTTGCACCAGCTTGCATTCCCACCAACAGTGTAGGAGGGTTCCCCTTTCTCCGCATCCTCGCCAGCATCTGTCATTTCCTGACTTGTTAATTTTAGCCATTCTGACTGGTGTGAGGTGGGATTACATTGTGGTTTTGATTTTTATTTCCCTGATGCCTAGTGATGTGGAGCACTTTTTCATATGTCTGTTGGCCATCTGGATGTTTTCTTTGCAGAAATGTCTGTTCATGTCCTCTGCCCATTTCTTGATTGGATTATTTGTTCTTTGGGTGTTGAGTTTGCTAAGTTCTTTATAGATTTTGGACACTAGCCCTTTATCTGATATGTCATTTGCAAATATCTGGGAGAAGATTTTTTTAACTGACACTACAGACAAAGGGCTGATATCCAAGATCTATAAAGAACTTCTCAAATTCAACATCCAAAAAACAGATAATCATGTCAAAAAATGGGCAGAAGACAGGAACAGACACTTCTCCAATGAAGACATACAAATGAGTAACAGATACATGAAGAAATTGTTCATCCTTATTAACCATCAAGGAAATTTAAATCAAAATCACATTGAGATACCACCTTACCCCAGTTAGAATGGCAGAAATTGACAAGGCAAGAAACAACAAATGTTGGAGAGGGTACAGAGAACGGGAACCCTCTTATGCTGTTGGTAGGGGTGCAAGCTAGTATAGCCACTGTGGGAAATAGTATGGAGGTTCCTCAAAAAGTTAAAAATAGAGCTATTCTATGACCCAACAATTGCACAATGGGTATTTATCCAAAAGATACAGATGTAGTAAAAAGAATGGTCACATGCACCCCAATGTTCATAATAGCAATGTTCACAATAGCCAAACTGTGGAAGGAGCCAAGATGTCTTTCAACAGATGAATGCATAATGAAGATGTGGTTCATATATACAATGGAATATTATTCAGCCATTAGAAGGAATGTATACCTACTATTTGCATTCTCATGGATGCTAAGTGAAATAGTCAACCAGAGAAAGACAATTATCATATGATTTTACTTCTATGTGGAACATAAGGAATAGCATGGAGGACATTAGGAGGAAGAAGGGAAAAATGAAAGGGAAAATCCGAGGGAGATAAACCATGAGAGACTGTGGACTCCAAGAAACAAATGGAGGGTTTTGAGAGGGAGTTGGGTATCTGGTGGTGGGTATTAATAAGGGCAAGGATTGCCTGGAACATTGGTTATTATATGTAAACAATGAATCATGGAACACTACATCAAAAACTAGTCCTGTATGGTGACTAACAACAATTTTTTTTAAAATGTCTTTTGTTGACTAACAGTGAAATTGAGTATGCATACTGGTCTTGTTCTGTATATAGTACTCTTTATACTTTTCCTACTGTCCTGTTTCTTAAGGTTTTTGGAAAGGTTTGCTTATTGAAATTAACTTTTGCCATTTCGAAGGTGAATAGAGTTTACAAAACGACATTATGAACAAAATTGTTATTTATTATGACTTCTACAGAGTGGCAGAAATTGGACGAAAAGTTTAGTTTCATTTAAGTCCTTGCACAATTCATTCCACAGTGCTTGAGTGAGTTCATATTTTATATAGTGCTTGAGTGAGTTCATATTTTATCTTAAAATACTATTTTATATTGTCATGTCCCAGTCACATTCTGTTCTTCTTGCTGTGTCCACAAACCTTCCAAAGTCCCTCACCCACATCTCTTCCGTTTGCATACAATCTCAGTTACTGTTATATGCAGATATGAATTTATGCTTCAGTTCAAATGGATTACTTTCCTGTTGCAGGAGGACAAATCAGTTAAATGAGCGTTCTAGAGGTAGCCGCCAGCATTGCCCGCCACCCTGGCGCGCCCGCTGCCTGGTTCGGGCCCTCGCTGCGGGCGCACAAAGCCCCCGGCGCTGACGTCAGGGCCCCTCTCGGCGCGGCCGGCCCCCAGTGCAGGCGGAGCCGCGCGGCGCTCCCACCCCGGCCCCGGAGCCAGGAGCCAGGAGCCAGGAGCCAGCCGCCAGCCCAGCAGCGCAGCAGCCCGCCCGAGCCCGGCCCGCGCACGTGCCCGCCAGACCTGCAAACTTGTGCCACCGGCTCTGCCCGTCCCCGGGGAGCTCGCGCGCCCAGAGCCCGCGCCCCTCCCGCCAGTCTCCAGCCATGGGTAAGCGAGCGCGTTGGCCCCGCGCCACGGCCACGGCCCGGGCCCCCGCCCCGCCCCCCCCCCCCCCCCCCCTATCAGGTGGGGCTCACCTCCGCGCCCGGAGGCCGGAGGTGGGAGGGGCGCGTCTCAGGTGTCGCGGACGCCCAGGTGCGCGTCCCTGCCCCGCGGCGGGGGCGTCCCGGTCCCCGCCGCCCCCTGCCCCCCCGCCCGCCCCCCAGCAACCTCCGGCATGCGGCTCGCGGAAGGGCGAGAGCCGGTCTCCCGGGAGGGGCTGCGGAGCGAGCAGACGGGGCGTCCCGGGCGGCTTTATTTAAGGCTGGGGAGAGAGGAGTCTCTTGCTCATTTCCCGGGACGCTCTCCCCGTCGCCAGAGCTCTCCGCTCCCGGTCCGGTCCTCTCCCACCCTGCCGTGGGCTTCCTGCCTTTCCCCCCCAAACGAAACAAACGCCGGGTTCCCCAAGGCTGGGGTCTTCCGAGAGCCCTTTCTGGAGCCAGGACCCTTGAAACCAGGCGGGGGGGGGGGGAGAGGAGAGGGACAGCATGGGTCAGAGGGTCAGCCTCTTTTCTTTGTCCCCCGTGGCAACTATCAAAATGCGGACCCGGGCGCAGGTGGAGACGGTTTGCCAAGCGAATTCGAGTGCGGTTGGGGGGACCGACGAGCAACGGTGAAAGCCCAGTTCTGGAGACTGAAGAGCTCCAGCCTGGCCCGGGGCGAATGCTAGGCGGCCGCGGGATTCTTTCCGTCCCCTCCTAACACCCCGAAATGCTGCCGTCAGCAACATGTCGTTACACGGGGACCCCATCGGAATGGGAACTCGGGAATGCCGTGGCAAACAACCCAATTCCGCCGCACCCCTGGAAATGTCTGCGAGCGGTGATTGGGAGAGGGTTCTCTCCCTGTTTGTTAATCCTTCTCTGTGGCAGCCACAAAAGCCACAGACTGAGGAGCCACGCCGAAGCATTCCTAATGAGGAACGCCGTGGGTTTAACCATTGCGGGCTCGTGGTCAGGGCTTGGGAATCGCCGCCTGGCCCCACACTGATCTTTTATCAGCCCCACTCCTACTCCTATTAACTATGTGACAGCAGACATGCGGAATTTATGTACTAATTAAAAATTGGTGAAGGTGAATAAGAAAAACATAGTTTAACATTTAAAACAAAACAGTGTTATACTGAAATCTATTTTTAATTACACATTTACTAGATGATCTAAATATGAAACCAAATAAATATAATGGGAATATAACGGGAAATTTTATATAATATAATATAATATAATATAATGGGAAATATAATGAATATAATGGGAATATGATGGGAAAAATTATAATTTTTCCCTGAATATAATGGGAAAAATTATTTTCCCATATTGGGGGAGAATTATAATAATATCCTTCTACAAGGAGCAGAATTTTCGGGCCGGTAATTCTGTTCTCAGTTCTCTTTAATACCCCATGTGAATAGTCCCATCACTCAATGCTCACTTTTAAGTGAGGTTTAGGTACAAAAATTAGATAATGGCTTTATTTCAGACTGAAAAAACTTTGATAACATTTACCAAAAAACGTTTTGAAGTTACAGAAATGCAGTAAGGAAATTGTTAAGTTCCTATTTGTTTCTTCTGTTTTTAATGCTGGGCGTACCAGCGCCATTTGTATTTGTAGCATTTATAAACAACACTAGATTACTACATAGGACCTACCTCAGAATGATTTTCACAATACCCTGGATTTAATTGGGAACAGACTTTGTTTTTTGTTTTTTGTTTTTTGTTTTAAGATTTATTTGTTTATTTGAGAGAACGAGAGAAAGGGGTAGGAAGAGGGCAAGTTTCCAGCAGACTCTGAGCACCCAGCCAAAATCCCAAACTGGGGCTCTTAATCTCAGGACCCTGAGATGGTGATATGAGTGGAAACCAAGAATCTACACAATGCTCAGCCAAAGGAGCTGCCCAGGCACTCCAGACTGTTTTATTTTTAAACAAAGTTGTGGTAGCATATATAGTGTAAAATTTGTCATTCTAACTATTTTAAAGTACAAAATAAAATAAAAGTGTTCATTACACTGTACAATTCACTGTCATTAATTACATTTATAATGTTGCATATTACTACCACTATTTCCAAAACTTATTCATAATCCCAAACAGAAACTGTGTAACTATTAAGCAATAACTTTTTGTTTCCTCTGCCCAGAGCCTCTGGTAACCTCTACTTTAATTTGTTCTCTATAAATTTGCCTGTTCTAGATACTTCTGTAAGTAAAATGGTAAAATTTTTTTGTGTCTGGTCTCTTTCTCACTTAGCAAGTTTCCCCCATGTGTTATACTTATCAGAACTTTATATGTATCAGAACTTATATGTATATTTATATGCATGCCTGTATATATTTTTATTATAAGTATATATGTTTATAAAAGTTTTTATAAGTTTTATATATAAAGTTATTTATTTGTAAATATGCACTATATTATAATGACCAGTTCACTCGTCAGTGGACATTTAAATTGTTTCTACCTTTTGGCAATTATGAATAATGTTGCTATGAATTTTGGCACACAAATATATGTTTAATTCCTTGTTTTACATTATTTGGAGCATAAAACTAGGAGTGGAATTCCTGAGTCATATATTAATTCTGTATTTAACATTTTTAGGAACACAAAATACTTTTCTATTGTAGCTGCGCAATTTATATTCCCACCAATAATGTATGAAGGTTATAAGCTTTATTTTTAAATAGAAAAAAGATAGACTTCTTATAAACCAAGTGCCCAAACCAGAGGCCTATTTTTGAGGAAATATTTTTGTCTTGGACAGTTGTCAGTTCTACACATCAAAATTATGTTAATTTATGCATATTTTACTGGTTCTGACAGTATGCTTGGTTTTAGTTTAGTTTTTACATTTCAAAACAAAACAAAATGTTACCTGTAAATCAAAAAGGAAACATACCAATTTCCTTTGGTAGGTTTTTAATTCATACACCAGAAGACCATGAACTATTTGTTTGCTTTCATGTTTTTAACAACTGAACTTATGCTTTTGGATATTTTAATTGAAACTATTTAATGTTAGGAAAATTCTGTCCTTAGGATGATTGGAATAGGACTTTTGGTCTTATATGAGTTACTTCCCTAACCTGATTTCAGTTAATTTTCTGGTAAATAAGTAGGGTTTTTGGAAATGAAAGAGTCTTTAAACTCCAATTTTTAAGTATTCAAATCTTGAAGCCAAAAAATAAAATACTGAGCAGTGGTGGTAGTTACTTTTATTTCTTAATGCATGTTAAAATAAAACATAGATTTTTGATTATTAAACCAACTCATTTTTCCATTTACTGAGATTTATATACCACAAAATTCATCCATTTACTGAGATTTATATACCACAAAATTCACCCATTAAAGTATACAAGTTAGTGGTTCTTGGTGTATCACAGATTTATAAAACCATCACCATTATCTGATGTTGGAACATTTAATCACTCCAAAAGAAACCCTGTACTTATTCGTAATCGCTCCCAGTTCTCTCTTCCTTCTGCCCATCCCGCCATAGGTGATGGTAACCATTAATATTTCCATCTCAGTACGTTTGTCTATTATGGCTATTTCATATAAATAGAATCATATAACTAATTAAAATGTTTGACTGTCTAGTAATTTTGGTTGGTCTGCACAGTGGGACAGTGCACACTGAAATGTGTGTATAGAAAGCAATTATTACTCTTATAGCTGAAACTTTATACATTAGGCACCCTCATACACACATAGACATACACAGTCTCATTGTTACTCTGGTTTTATCTGATGGCTTTTCATGTTGCTGGACAAAATTTTGATTCTGTTCCCTTCTTTACAGACTTCAAGCTTCAGCAAATAGATTCAATGTAATAATTTCTTGTAGGGCATTTGTATAATATTCTTCCTGTTGGTAGTCACATATATATCCAAAGAGATTTTGTTTAATTAGTTGTCTGTAATTTCAAGTGAAAATGGTAAGCAAAATTACCAGATACAGCAAAACAAATAATAATTTTTAACCATTGTTTGGTAAGAACATTTCTGTAAGAATTTTGAATTTTAATACTGCCAGTCACTTCTCTGAAAGCTTTTAGAAAAAACTGATTTAAAGTAGCCCTTCTCAAATTGTAATGTCCACATAATGTCAATGTGCATTGAATCATCTGATGATATTGCTAAAAAACAAGATTTTAATCTAGTGGGCCTGGAGTGGGGACTGAGTGCTAAAAAAAACAAAATTCCAGGTGATATTGATACTCCAGATCTCAGAAGATACTTTGAGGAATCAGGGAACAGAAATTTACCCAAGATTATATTGCAAATTAGTAGAAGAGTTAGGGGAGGGCATGGAGGCCTCTGACTTGCCGTGCTTTTTGCACTACTTACAGATAACATGCTATTAAGTACAGAAAACCCAAAAGCCTCTATCAATACACTATTAAAACTATTAAAGGAATATAGTAAATTGCCAGTATAAATATGATGTACACAAATCTGATATGTTTTTATGTACTAATAATGAATTGCCAAAAGGGGAAATTAGAAAATAATCTCTTTTAAATTTCACCAGAAGAATAAAATACCTAAAAATAAATTAACCAAAGAGGTGAAATACCTGTATACTGAAAACTACAAGACGGGATGAAAGAAAATTGAAGACAACACAGACAAGTTGAGAAATATTACAACTCATGGGTTGGAAGAGTTAGTATTGTTAACAAATAATCCTGCATTTGTTTGGAAATGCAAAAGAACCCAAGTAGCTATAGCAATCTTAAGAAAGAAGATCAAGGGCGCCTGGGTGGCTCAGTGGGTTAAGCCGCTGCCTTCGGCTCAGGTCATGATCTCAGGGTCCTGGGATCGAGGCCCGCATCGGGCTCTCTGCTCAGCAGGGAGCCTGCTTCCCTCTCTCTCTCTCTCTCTCTCTCTGCCTGCCTCTCTGTCTACTTGTGATCTCTCTCTGTCAAATAAATAAATAAAATCTTTAAAAAAAAAAAAAAGAAAGAAGATCAAATTTGAAAGTATCAGACTTTTGTATTTCAAACCATACATGTAAAAATTATACTTATCAAAACACCACAGGCACAGAAATAGACAAAGAGATAAATAGAACAGAATAGAAAGGCCAGAAATAAATCTCCATTTCAAAGATGTCCATTAATCTATGACGAAGCTATAAACATTTTTGTATAGAATAATAAGATTTGAGGAAATTTGGGGGGACCCTTCCAGATGTCAAAATGTGTAAGTTATAAAAAAGTAATAAAATGTTAATGTTATGCTTGAAAAAATATCAGAATATAGACCTCTAATTGCTTAAATATTTGGTTTCTTAAAACTAACATGATTTGTTTGCGTCATTTATTGTTGTCTTAAATGCTGTCATCTTTGATGTGCTTCTGCCTTTTCTTCTTTTTTTCTTTCTTCCTCCCTCCCTCCAACCCTCTCTTCCTTCCTTCTTTCCTTCCTAATTTTTAAAATCCCTTCTGCTCCTTCTTTGTCTCCTCCTCCTTTGGCTCCAGATGTTTAACTAAATTTTATAAAATTATGACACTACTGGAAAAGAGATTTCAGAGACCACACAGAGCAAAGAACACAGTCTTTATAAGAATACTTTATAAAAGTCACTAAACAAACAAAAATAACTAAATCTATAAGCAGCAAGAAATCCTAAAGACGTGGAAAAATTTGATTTCCAGAGTAGCTAGATCACATAATTCAAAATGTGCAACTATTAAAATAATTAGGAAACATACAAAGAAACTGTAAAGTATGGCACATTCACAGGAAAACAGTCAATGGTCAGAAACTGTCCCAGAGGATGAATAAATACTGAATTTTCTAGGAAAATATTTTAAATCAATTATCTTAAATGTACTCAAAAAGATGAGGACATGTACAAAAAACTAAATCAGTAGAATGATGTCTTAACAAAAAGAGTTTCAACAAAGAGAAATTGTAAAATAGAACCTAATAGAAATTCTAGAGCTGAAAATTGCAATAACTAAAATGAAAAAATTCACCTGGGGCTGAACAGCACATTTCAGAGTCTTGCGGGGCGCCTGGGTGGCTCAGTGGGTTAAAGCCTCTGCCTTTGGCTCAGGTCATGATTCCAGGGTCCTGGGATTGACCCCCGCATCGGCTTCTCTGCTCGGCAGGGAGCCTGCCTCACCCTCTCTCTGTGCCTGCCTCTCTGCCTACTTGTGATTTCTGTCTGTGAAATAAATAAATAAAATCTTTTAAAAAATTAAAAAAAAAAGAATTTGCAAATCACAGATCTGATAAGATCTGAAACTATCTAGAATATACAAAGAACTCAGAACTCAACAAAAAGACAGCTTAAAAATGGGAAAAGGACTTGAATAGACATTTCTTCAAAGACACAAATGGGCAACAAGCACATGATAAGATGGTGAATGTCATTGGTCACTACACAAATGTAATCAGTGAATCAATGATGTCCCATCCCCTAACATAGAGACAATTTTTTTTTTTTTTTCTAAATAGGGGATAGCAAGAATTGGTGTGGATCTTGGAAACTAGAGTATCCATACATTTCTGATAGTGATGTAAAATGGTGTAGCATTGTGGAATGTGGAAATGTGGAAAACAGTTTGTGGAAATGTGGAAAACAGTTTGTCAGTTCCTCAATAAGTTGACATGGAATTAGCTTATGACTTAGTTTTATACCCAAAAGAATTGAAAAGAATTTCAGGCAAGGTTGTACATGAGTGTTTATAGAAGCACTATTCATTTTAGCCAAAAAGTAGAGACAATCTTAATGTTCATGAACTGTGGAATGGGCCAAAAAAAAGGGTTATATCCATACAATGGAATATTATTCAGCCATAAAAGAATTGAAGTTCTGATATATTCTGCAAAATATATGTTTCTTAAAAGTATTATGTTAAGGGCTCCTGGGCGGCTCAGTGGGTTAAGCCTCTGCCTTCAGATCAGGTCATGGTGTCAGGGTCCTGGGATCGAGCCCCGAATCTGGCTCTCTCCTCCGCTGGGACCCTGCTTCTTCCTCTCTCTCTGTCTGCCTCTCTGCCTGCTTGTGATCTCTGTCAAATAAATAAATAAAATCTTTTTTTTTTTAAGTATAATGTTAAGTAATAGAAGCCAGACACAAAAAACTCAAATATTCTTTTATTATACTTGTATAAATTATCTAGGATAAGTAAATCCTTAGACACAGAATGATACAGATATTGTGTGAATGTCGGGAAACAGTCAAGGAAACAATGGTAATTGGCTGTTTAATGCGTTTGTGATTTATTGGGGTCATGAAAAATTGGGGAACTAGATACAGATGTGGTGGGACAAAAAAAACATTTTTTAAAGTCTTCATTTAAATTCCATATACTATTTTGTGTAATATTACTTTTAGCTGTACAGTATAGTGATTCAGCACTTCCATATGACATATGACAATGTTCATTACAAGTGTGATGCCTAATCCCTGTCACCTGTTTAACCAATTCTCCACCTTCCTTCTGGTAACCATCAGTTTGTTTTCTAGGGTTGCGTCTATTTCTTGATTTGCCCCTCTCTCTTTTATATAGTTTTCCCTTGCTTATTTGTTTTGTTTCTTAAATTCTACAAATGAGTGAATCATATGATATTTGTTTCTCTCTGACTTATTTCACTTAGCATAATACTCTGTAGTTCTATCAATTTTATTCCAAATGAATTTTTGGTGGCTGTGTAGTATTTCATTGTAAATATAAACCACATCTTCTTTATCCACTCATCTGTGAAGGGCATCTTGGCTCTTTCCATAGTTTGACTATTGTGGACATTGCTGCTATGAACATTGGGATGCATGTGCCCCTTCAGATCAATACATTTGTATCCATTGGGCAAAGAGTTAGTAGCGCAATTGCTGAGTTGTAGGGTCACTCTCTTTTTAACTTCTTGAGGAAACTCCATGCTGTTTTCCAGAGTGGCTGTACCAGCTTGCATTCCCACCAAAAGTGTAAGAGGGTTCCCCTTTCTCCATATCCTCTCCAACAGGTGTTGTTTCTTGACTTGCTAACTTTAGCTACTTACTAGTGTAAGGTGGTATCTTGTTGTGGTATTGATTTCCACTTTCCTGATGAGAAGTGATGCTTGGACAAAGTTGTTAATGCAGTATACTTTACATTTTAAAATTCTTAAAATGGTGTATTTTCTGTTACATGGAGTATGCCACAGTAAGAAGAAATCAGTGTTTATAATCCTAATGAATAAGAGTAGCCTCTCTTTGATTAAAGGGTTGATTAAAGATTCAAACCTTTGCTCTTTAAGGAAACACCTTTTTAGTTTCAGGATGAAAATTAAAATTTAGTGTAAACAATAATCCTGTACCATCATGGTGTGCCAGTCTTTGATTTTTTAATATGCCCTTTATCATTAAGGCTCTCAGGGAAATTTTTAAGATGGTTGCTCACTCAACAAGCATTCACACAGTCCTCTTGAATCAGATACTTTATTAAGGTTATAAGCAATAAAGAACCAAGCACAAATAAACAAAACCTAGTCTTGTATTCAAATAACCATAGATATTTGAGAGAAGAAAACAAGTAACTTTAATAAAAATCACTATGTCCTATAGAATAGAGAAAAATAATATCTGAGGTAAAAACAGGGCAGTGGTGATATTGCAGAGAAGGATTCCTTAGGGAAACAGTTACCTTTGACCTGAGTCATAAAAGATGATTGCAATGAGAGGGGTCAGATTGTCTGGGAGAGGCTATCCAGGCCTTGAGTTCAGATGTGCAGAAGGAGGGAGGAGGTATGATAGAAACTGTTAAATGGTCACACTGAGGAGTTGGGTGCAATCTAAATGGGAGGAGTGCAGAGGAACTGTGGCTAGAAGACAGGCTAGGCCACTGAGAGAAGAGCAGGAAAGAATGTGATTATTGCCTTGATGGTCACAGAGAATCATAAAGGGATTTAAAGCAGGGAGGTGACAGCTGGGAAGAAATAACAGCCTACCCAAAGGAGATAAAAAGAAACCCATTGAGACAGTTATTTCTCTTGTTGTAAATTTCTGAGTAAGTTTAAGTAGAAGTTTTGAGGAGGATGCTGAAGTGTTGTAGCTCGTGAAACTTCTGGTCTCCACCAGGATCAACACCACAGCAAGGTACACCTGAATTTGAGGTGCATTAAGAGGAACAGAAAAAAATTAGGATAACCATAGAAAATAAGTAGGAGTGAGTAAGTTTTATAAGTGGGATCCTAAAGAAATTAGTCTGACCATAGCACAGAGTAGATATTGGAAGTATACAAAATAGGACAGGATACAGAGTGGACAAAATGTCCAATTAATAGGAACAAATGATAAGTGAATCTTACAAAAATATTTTTAATCTTGTCTATTCATTTCTGCTTTTCATAGTGTAGAGTGGTGAAGGAAGGAACTGTGAAGCTTTCTTGGATGGTTATGGATGATATTTGATTTGATTCCTGAAGAGTTTAGGCATTGAAATGAAACATGGTTTTTGTGCATTTTTTATTACTAATTTTGTGGGATGGTTAATTTTAGGTGTCACTTTGATGTGACCAATAATGTTGGTAAACATTATTGAGGTTGTATTCATGTTGGTGTTTGTAGATGACAATAACATTTAATTGGAATAATGAATAAAACACATTACCTATGTTTACCCTAAAGATTCAAACATAGTGATCTGAAGGGGCACGTGCACCCGAATGTTTATAGCAGCAATGTCCACAATAGCCAAACTATGGAAAGAATCTAGATGTCCATCTACAGATGAATGGATAAAGAAGATGTGGGGGGTGTGTGTGTGTGTGTGTGTGTGTGTGTGTGTGTGTGTGTATACACAAAATGGAATACTATGCATTTCAAAAGAAATGAAATCTTGCCATTTGTGACGATGTGGATAAAACTAGAGGATGCTATGCTGAGTGAAATAAGTCAATCAGAGAAAGACAATTATCATATGATCTTTCTCGATATGAGGAATTTGAGAGGCAGGGCATGGAGTCATGGCAGGAAGGGAGGGAAAAAATGAAACAAGATGGGATCAGGGAGGCAGACAAACCATAAGAGACTGTTAATCTCAGGAAACAAACTGAGGGTTGCTATCTGGTAGCAAATTGTTTACACTGGATCACTGTAATCATTAAAGGGGCACTGTTTATTCTTACTGGAATAAACATTTACTCTGGATACAGGTTTGCCTTTCCTGCTCACAACTGCTTCTGCCCAAACTACCACCCATGGATTTCAGAGTGCCTTTTTTCATGGTCATAATATTCCATGCACTATTGCTTAAGATATGCATTTTATAGCAAATGAAGCATAAGCAATGCCCATTCTTAGGAAGTTCACTGATCTTATCATGTTCCTTACCTTCCTGAAGCAATTTGCTTCATTGAATAGTGGAATGATTTATGGAGACTCATTACAATGTCACCTACATGGCAATATTTTGGAGGACTAGCCAGTGGTTCTCCAGCAGGCTGTATATGCTTTAAATGAGTGTCTAATACAAGCTGTATTTCTCCAGTTACCAGGATTCATAAGTTAAGGAATCAAGGAGTAGAAATGAAAATAAAGTTTCCATTTTTCCCCATTCTGGTCCACTGGCAAAATTTTTGGTTCTTGTTCCCAATGCCTTCTTTTCTGAAAGTGTGTATGTCCTAATAAAGGGAAAAGTACTTCCTACAGGAGACACAACAATGATTCTACTGAACTAGAATATAAAGCTGCTACGGGCAACTTTGGGATCCTCATGCCTGAGTAAAAGGCATAGAAGAGTGTTCCTATATTGGCTGGGGTGATTGATCCTGAAAACCAAGGGGAAATTGCACTACTACCCCATAGTGGAGGCAAGAAAGGATATGTCTGGGATGTCTCAATATAGCCAGTTGGCTCTCTTGTTTTACATAATCTTTTTATTTTATTGCAGTTAGCACCTCTTTAAAGCATGCACTTGGCACACATACACCACTTAATAGTGTGTACATATTCTTTGTCAAGAAACTTAATTGCAGAATGCTGCATTATTTCGCATATAATCGCTGGGAATGAGTACCCTGAGTTTTACCTTAAGAGGGAAGTACATGAGGTTAGTGAAAGCTGTTGACTACAGTTTTTATTTGACTGTTTTGTAGGTGAGGCTTCTATAACACTTGAAATTCTGAATAGGTGGGACATTATAACTTATGTAGTTATACCCATGCACAAATTCCATTTTATATCCACATTATGTACATAAACATGAGTCACTTTAGGAACATAAATCATAGGAAACATTTAGGAACATTATCATAGGAAATGATAACTTAAACTTTCTTTTTGTAAAATTTTATAGATTTTATTTATATATTTGACAGAGAGATAGTGATAGAAATACAAGCAGGGAGACTGGGAGAGGGAGAAGCAGACTCCCCACTGAACAGGAACCCCATGTGGGGCTCGATTCCAGGACCCTAGGATCATGACTTTAGCCGAAGGCAGACGCTTAACTGACTGAGCCACCCAGGTGCCTGATGTCTTCAAGTTTTTTAATATCCATTCCAAAAATTTGAGAATTGTATTAGAGGTGAGCAGAGATTAGTTCTGTTTCAGCTGTAAGGTTTTGTTTTATCTGTTCTCTTTCATTGAGAAACTACTATCACCTTCGTAAGGTGGGGATCCTAGTTATTGGAGCCAAAATGATGGGGGGACTACCATTTGATGATCAGTAGACATCTTTATTTCTTACAATCACTTCTTTTATACCTTCCACAAGATCCAATTACAAACAGGATATAGATTTATGTGCAGGGTGTGGATTACATGTGAGATGTGATTTACGTGCAGACAATCAAGACAAGTGAACAACAACAATTATCTCTTAGCTTTTAATGACAGGAGCAAGTTAAGGATTCTCCACACTTATCAGATGTATCTAAAGGAGGACATGAAAACCCTCCAAGGATCCTCCCATGTTTAATCCGGGCATCTGCCCAAGAAGACTCTTGCCCTCCATCTTTTAGAGTTTTCTCACAGGATTTGACACAACCCCAGTCACCCTGGCGAGGATCCAGGTTGTGTTCCAACAAACTATATTTGATATTGCCTATGAGCCTTTTTGTTTTGATAGTCCAAATAAGCCCTTTTGGTCACTGCAAACATAAAAAAATTGTAGAGACTGCCATACATGCCCTTTATTCTAGCTACCCACATATCAAAATTACCAGACTAAAATTTGGCCAGAGTACCTAAAAATCCTGTTGGGCTCTTAAGGAATGTTTAAGTAGTAAACACACTTAATTATTACACATATTACAAATACAGAAGAATTAGATTTTTTAATTCTTTTCAAGTTTCAATAAGATTTTGAAGTTGGGATACAAGACCACTTTATTTATTTATTTTTTTAAAGATTTTATTTATTTGTCAGAGAGAGAGGGAGAGAGAGTGAGCACAGGCAGACAGAATGGCAGGCAGAGGCAGAGAGAGAAGCAGGCTCCCCGCTGAGCAAGGAGCCCGATGCGGAACTCGATCCCAGGATGCTGGGATCATGACCTGAGCCGAAGGCAGCTGCTTAACCAACTGAGCCACCCAAGTGTCCCCACTTTATTTTTTAAACCAAGTTGGTTTCCAAAGAAATCAGAATGTATGTGTGTATCTGTCAAGAGTTGAATATATATAGTGGCCCCTGGGTGGCATAGTGGGTTAAGCAACAGAATCTTGGTTTCAGTTTAGGTAAGATTTAAGTTTCATGAGATTCAGCCCCGCTTTAGGCTCTGTGCTCAGCAGGGAGTCTGTTTAGAACTCTCCGTCTCCCTCTGTCACTCCCCTTCCCAACTTTCTCTCTGTCTCTCTCTATACATAAAATAAATATTTTTTAAAGAGAAGAATGTGTGTACCTGTGTCTATGTATATATGTGTGTATATATATACACTTCTGTACATATATATGTACATATCTGTTATATGTAAACTATATACACTTTGTAATTTATTTGTAAGATATATGTGCTGCAGACATAATGCATGTGCATATGTCATATATACATCATGTACATATGCAGTCACATACTCTTTCTATATGTATACATAACTCACATTTATTGAGTCATTCCTTGCTATGTATAGGCACTGTATTACTGCCTTACCTCAATCAATAAAATCCTCACCATTTCATAGCTATGAGCACTAAGGTCACAAAAGAAGAAAGTAAAAAGCCAGTATTTGAACCCAAGCATGCTGCCTTCATCCCTGTATTCTTCATCTCCTCTTAATGGAGGTGGTGAAGTCAATATCATCTAAAGATAAAGTTGATTCTCTTTGTTGGAACTGGGTGTTGGAACCCACAACCCAGAAGATTTCTGCAGAGAGAGAGAGAGACAAAGAGAGATAGAGAAATAAGACAGACAATACATTTTGGGACCAAAGAAATTAATACCAATTATTTAATCTCTCTAGTGGTACTTTGAAAAGAAAACAAGCAACATCATTGGATCCCATGTGAATTGGAAGAGCAGTTCTTTGAGCATCTTCAGTGGCTATTTTTGAATATAACAAAACAGAGACAACTTCACGAGTTTGTTATGCTGTTTATTAGTTGGGATATACATGTAACTTCCATAAGAACTGCTATAACAAAGAATAAGTTAGTATAATGGCTCTTCTCCACAAACAGTTCAGGAACATAGGCTCTTTCTGTCTTCTGCAGTGATTATTAAGACTTGTCTTTCATTTCATACTCTATGACAGGTGCTCTAGCTCCAATCATCATATTCACATTCCACTAATTCATGAAGAAAAAAGAGAATAAACCCTATTCTTTTAAAGCCAGGCTGTGTGGGTTCTATATATCATTTCTGCTAATATCCCATTAACAGTCATCATCATTTGTTCTCACTTACTCTAAGGAGTTTTGTAAACTAAACTTTAGCTGCTCATCCATGTGTCTAGCTAAAAATATTGTTGCAGAAGAAGATGGGGTTTAGATTTAGGGAATTCAGATTTAGAGAAATAGCAAGCATTGTATGCCTTATATTTTACACATTAAAAAGAAGATATAAATTATTACAATATATAAATTAAACTTTAAGATATTTCCTTTCAGTGTTAAGTATAGAAATAATGAGATTTCTCTTCTGATTACTCATGTTGCAGAACAATGACACCCTTATAATAGCCCATATTCCAAATTACCCTTATAATTATGACTTAAAAAAATTCATGCAGCTTGTAACTATTAAGAAATTCATGATGTGAATGAGGATTTTTCAAGTCATTGAGAGTATTAATGTATTTTGAATATACATTTCTTTACTTTCTGAAACGTTCCAAAATTAAGATTTTTAACAAGCTTGAATGCGAAGATACTGAAGTGCTTAAAGTCGGCTGCACTGCTGCTTTTGCTTAACATTTTGGTCAATATAAATTGAGGAAGTGTGTTTGTAATGAAAAATATGTTAACTTAAAGTTACATTTGAACTTAGAACACTTCCTCAAGATCATGGGTAATGGTGTAGAAAGAGTGGAAGAAATGGGAGATGCTGTGAGTGTCTTGGAATTTTCATTTAAAGTGATATTAATATATTGTGACACAATAATTATAACTATATAGCTTTCAATCATATGAACTTTAGATTTTAAATACGTAATACTTTTCATGTAAATAATATATACTACGGTATGCTACATTTGTCTCATAAAGATAGAGGAGATAAAGTTTACATTCAGTTATTTTACAATCCCATGTGCTATTTTCTTCAGGCCAAGAATTGAAAACAAAATAGGTTGAAGTGGAAATTTTAAATCTTCCCCTTATAGTAAAAGGACTCAAATTTAAATAGTGACAATTGTATCAAATTAAAAAAAATGACAGTTATCCTAAAGCCCTTTTCTTACAATGTCCCAGTAATGAAAGCAGAAGTTTTGCTCTCTTTAAGCTAATATCCCAACTGTGTGGTTTTGGTTGGCTGATAGCAGTTGTGGTTAGGAGTGTATACTTGGAAACTGGTCCTATATTTGAGTCCTGATTTTTTATGTGTTTTGGTTGATCAGGAGTAAGTTTCTTAGTTTTTCTGAAGACCATTTCAGTGGTTTTCTCTGTTTAGTTGAACAATAAAACCACCAACATAATTTCATTATTGTGAGAGTTAAACTGAGTACAGGGCTTGATCCACAATAAGCAACCCATAAATTCATGCCCAGAATCAAGTAGATATTCATTTTATATTGTAAAGAATCTTCCTAAAGATTAAAAAAAAAAAAAAAAAAAAAGAATCTTCCTAAAGAGCCAACAGGGCAGCTGTCTCTGGTGTTGGACTTGCTGTGTTCTAGGCTGAGAGATACCCACAACCAGTATATCCAGAAGAGATGGATTAGAATGACAAAGCATCCAGGATCCAAGACATTTAGTGTGGAAAAGAAGGCTGAGCGTGTATGTGTGTTGGGAGGAGGGAGCAGTGATTTTACATTTTTTTATTTGTGTTTGAATTTGGTTATATTTTTCATTTCACACATAAACAATGAGTATATATTTACAATTTTGTAAAAATATCAACTTTATCTCATTCTAAGAATTTTTCATTATCCTGAAGGAAATCATATAATCATTAGGTAATCAATCCCAACTCTCCCATCACTCCAAAGCCAGGCAGCTGCTAATCAGCTTTCTGGTGAATTTATCTATTCTGGATGTGTCATAAAAAATGGAAGGATACAGTATGTAACTTTTTGTGTTTTACTTTTTTCAACTAGCATAATGCTTCTAGTTTTATCCATCTTGTAGTATGTATCAATATTTCATTCAGTATCACTCTACACAAATGTGTATCATCTCCAGGAGTCTAGTTAGTATTGTTTACTTATGTATATCATTAACTACTTTGGAATGTCTTTAAAATTGAGACCAAAAAAATGTCCATTAGAAGCCAAAAGGGAAATAATTTGAGTTATGTTACATTTAAAATAATGAACATCATTTTTAAGCAGACATAAAATGAATTATTTCATTTAAATATCTGATGAAGGAGACATTAATTGTCCAACAATACGATTGTCTAACTTTCCAGAGACAGAATCTTTAGTGTGCAAATGACTCTATTTGCACAAGTTATGGGAACCAAGGTTATGAAAGAAAAACTCAAAGACATTTTTGGATGGGATTTAAAAGTTCCTATAAATTTAGTTATAGTTAAGTCTGTGTTAAAATCTCCTTCAAAACTCAGGATGCAAATAAATCACTTTGCCAACTTATTTTTCTGCTAAAGTCCTGGCATTTTTAAAAAGCTGTATTGAAGTAAAATTGACAAATGATATCAAGATATTCAAAGTGTACAGCATGATGATTTGATATATAGATAAATTGTGTAAGGATTTTCCCCTACCTCCATGTGTTAATTAACGTATTCATCATGAATTCTTGATCTTTTACTTTTAAAATATAAGTTTCCAATTATTGCTCCCCAAAAGTTATTTATTTTAATTGAGGTAACATTCATAACATAAGATCAAGGATTTGAAATGTATAATTTATTGGCATTCCATACAGTTATAATGTTGTGCAGTGATCACCACCATCTAATTTCAAAAAATTTTCACAGCTCCAAAGGGAGACTCTGTGCTCATTAAGCAGCCCTTCCCCATTGATTCTATTCCAAGCACCTACAACTAATGAGCCTCTGTCTCTATGGATTTATCTACTTGGCTTCTTTTTTTTTATTCCCTCCATAAAGATTTTATTTATTTATTAGAGAGAGAGATAAAGTGGGGCAAGGAGCAGAAAGAGAGAGAGAATTCTAAGCAGACTCCTAGCTGAGTCTGGAGCCCATCAAGGGGCACTATCTCATGACCCGAAATCATGACCTGAGCTGAAACCAAGAATGGATGGTTAACCAACTGAGCCCTCCAGATACCTCAGGATATTTCATATACAAAGAACTACATAATAGGGCACTTACTATGTCTGGCTTCTTAGCATATTATCTTTGAGGCATCTGCCTTGTAGCATGTACCTGTATTTTAATCCATCTTATCGTTGAATAATAGTCTGTTGTAGGGATCTGAATAATGTTCATTTATTTTTGTATTCATCAGACATGTAGCCTACACCTGCCTTTGGTGACTCTGTTATAGGAATTCATGTACAATAGAGAAATCACTGAGTCATATGATAGTTGTTTTTATTTACATGATGAATGGCCGAGCTCTTTCACAGTAGCTAAAAATCTTTACATTTCTGGCAGCAATGTATCAGGTGTCTAGTTTTTCACATTTTCACCAAAATTTTGGGATTTTTTTAATGGCTAAAGTAATGTCTATGTAGAGTTAAATAATTATGGCTTTGACTTACATTGACATTAGCATCTTTTCATGTGTTTTTGGTCATGTGTATACATTTTCTTATTATTGAGGTACAGTTGACATTAATTTCAGGTGAACAATATAAGAAATTTGTATACATAGTAAAATATTACTACATAGTAAATATGTATGTACTACTAAGTAAAAAATATTTACTTACATAGTAAGATATTTGTATACATAGTAAAAAAATTGCAATAGTCTAGTTAACATCCATCACTATTCATAGTTACAAAATATTTTTTCTTGTTTTCTAATGATTTATTTATTTGTTTGAGAGACAGAGAGAAAGAGAGAGAGAGGGAGGGAGAGAATCTTAAGCAGACACACTGTTAAGCTAAGCATGGAGCCCAACTCAAAGCTTGATCCCTGACACTGAGATAATGCCCTGAGACAAAATCAAGATTTGGATGCTCAATTAAGTGAGCCACACAGGCACCCCCAAAATTTTTCCCTTGTGGTGAGGAATTTTAAGACCTACTCCCTTATCAATTTATAATTATGCGATACAATATACTAAATATAGTGACCATGTTGTACATTACTTCCTGATAATTATTTTATAACTGGAATTTTGTACCTTTGCACCTATTACTCCCATCCCTGTCCCTCCCTTTGATAACCACCAATCTGTTCTCTATCTATGAGCTTGTTTTGTTGTTTTTTAGGTTATACATGTAAGTGATATCAGTGTTTTTCTATCTTTTCTCATGTTTTTAATTTATCATAATATTTTTAAGTTTCATCCATTTTGTCATAAATGGCAAGATTTCACTCTTCTTTATGGCATATATGTATGTATATATATGCCAGCCACATCTTTATCCATTCATTTATTAATGGACCCTTGGGCTTATTCCATATATTGGCATTTGTAAATAATGCTGCAGTGAACATAGTGCTGCATATATATTCTCAATTTTGTGTTTTTGTATTCTTTTGCTATATACCCAGAAGTAGAATTTCTGGATCATATGATAGTTATATTTTTAATTTTTTTTTAAGAACCTGCATATTGTTTTCCAAAGTGGCTGCTCCAGTTTGCATTCCCACCAACAATGTATTTTCTTCACATCCTTGCTAACACTTGTTACTTCTTGTCTTTTTGATAATAACTATTCCAACAGGTGTAAAGTGATATCTCATTGTGGTTTTGATTTGAATTTCCCTGATTAGTGATGTTGAGCTTCTTTTCATGTATCTGTTGGCTATCTGTATATCTTATTTGGAAAAAATGTCTATTCAGATCTGCTGTCCATTTTTAAAAATAGGATTGTGGGATTTGTTTTGTTTTTTTCTTTTTTTTCCTGTTGTTGTATGAGTTCTTTGTATTTTTTGGATAATAAACCCTTATCAAATATATGTTTTCTCCTATTCAGTAGGTTATCTACTGAATACCAATCTACTAATTTTGTTGATGATTTCCGTTGCTGCACTGTAGCGTTTTAGTTTGATGTAGTCTCACTTGTTTACTTTGGCTTTTGTTGATTTTGCTGATGTCAGGGAACTAACCATCTGTGTTATTTCATCCAGGAGTTTTATGGCATCAGTTTTATGGTGTCTAATTCATATTCAAATGTTCAATCCATTTTGTATTATATTTGTGTATGGTGTAGAATAATAGTCTAGTTTTATTCTCTTGAATGCTTCTAATCAGTTTTCCCAATAGCCCTTTACGGAACAGGCTATCCTTTCCCCATTGTATATTCTTGACTCATTTGTAATGAAATACTTGATCATATATGTGTGGGTTATTTCTTGTTTGCTATTCTATTCATTGATCCACAGGTCTGCTTTTACACCAATAGTATACTATTATAATTATTAAAGCTTTATAATATAGTTTGAAATCAGGAAGCATGATACCTCTTCTTTGTTCTTCTTTGTAAAGATTTCTTTGAGTATTTGAAGTCTTTTATGGCTCCTTAGAAATTTTTTTTTAAAGATTTTATTTATTTATTTGACAGACAGAGATAACAAGTAGACAGAGAGGCAGGTAGAGAGAGAAAGGTGGATGCAAGCTCCCTGCGGAGCAGAGAGCCCGATGCGGGGCTCGATCCCAGGACGCTGGGATCATGACCTGAGCTGAAGGCAGAGGCTTAACCCACTGAGCCACCCAGGCGCCCCTAGCTCCTTACAAATTTTAAGACTGCTCTATTTGTGTGAAAAATGCCATGGGAATTTTGATGTATTATACTGAATCTGTACATTACTTTGGGTACTATTGAAATTTTAATAGTGTAACTCTTATAATCACTTACTGTGGAATATATTTCCATTTATTTGTATCTTCATCAGTTTCTTTACTTAATATCTTATAGATTATAGTATACCGTTATTTCATTTTCTTGGTTAAATTTATTTTTAGGACTTATTTTGGATATAATTGTAAATGGTATTGTTTTCTTAATTTCTCCTTCTGCTGTTTTATTATTAACAAACAGAAATGCAGAAGAGTTCTGTATATTGGTATTGTCTCCTGCAGTTTACTAGGTTCACCTGCTAGTTTTAGTACTTTTATTGTGAAGATTTTAGGGTTTCCTGTGTATAGTATCAGGTCATCTGCAAATAGAAACAGTTTTTCTTATTCCTAACCAATTTAAATGTCTTTTACGTCTTTTTCTTTCCTCATTGCTATGACTAGGACTTCCAATACTTTGTTGAATAAAAATGGTGAAAATTGATATCCTTGGTTTTTTGTTTTTGTTTTTTTTTTCTGGTCTTGGAGGAAAAGCACTCCGTTTTTCTCTCTTGAGTATGATATTACATGTTCGCTTTTCATATATGGCCTTTATTTCGTTGAGGTATACTTATTCTGTCTACTTTGTTGAAAGTTTTTATCTTGAGTGGATTTTGAGTTTTGTCAAATGCTTTTCCTGCATCTTTTGAGATGATCATGATTTTTATCTACTTGATTTTGTTATCATACAATGTAACACACTGATAGATTTGTAAATATTGAACCATCTTTTGCACCCCCAGAATAAATCCCACTTCATTGTGGTGATGATCCTTTCAATATGTAGTTGAAGTTTACTAATTCTTGTTGAGGATTATTTCATTCATGTTCATGGAGAATATTGGACTCTAGTTCTCTTTTTTAGTAGTGTGCTTGCCTGATTTTGGTATGAGGATAATGCCAGCCTCACAGAACGTATTTGGAAACTTTCCTTCCTTTTTTATTTTTTGGAATAGTTTGACAGTAGATATTAAATCTTCTTTATTAGTTTGTAGAATTTTCCTTTGTTCTTTAAATGGCTACTAGAAATAAACCATGAAAACATTTGGTCATGCATTTTCCTTAGGAGATTTTTGTTTCTTATTCAGATTCTTTAATTATCATACACTGTTTGAGATTTTTATTTCTTGATTAGTCAGTTTGAATGATTTTATTTTCTGGCAATTTGTACATTTCTTCTAAGTTATCTAATATGTCAAAATACAATTGTTTGTAGTTATCTCATAAACTTTTTTTTTTAGTTTTTATTTAAATACCAGCTAGTTAAGTAATATTAGTTTCAAATGTACAATATACTGATTCCGCACTTCTATATAACACCTGGTGTTTATCGTAAATAGCTTCTGTCATCCCCATGACCTGTTTAACCCATCCATCCCCTCTACCCACCTCCCCTATGGTAACCATCAATTTGTTCTCTAGAATCAAGAGTCTGTTTCTTGGTATGTCTATTTTTTTTCTTTACTCATTTGTTTTGTTTCTTAAACTTTACCTATGAGTTAAATCATTTGGTATTTGTCTTTCTCTGACTGACTTATTTCACTTAGCGTAGTACTCTCTAGCTCTATCCATGTCATTGAAAATGGCAAGACCACTCCTTTTTCATTTTTTTATGCCCAACATGGGGCTTGAACTCATGACCCTGAGATCAAGAAGCATATTCTACCAGCTGAGCCAGCCAGGCACCACAATATTTCATTCATTTTTATGGTTGAATATGATTGTGATATATATTATATATACATATAATATTGTTATATATATCACATTATTATATTGTTATTATTTATATATTTACTTATATAAAAATATATATTTATATATTATATTTATATTATAATATATAACATATTATAATATAAATATAATATATAACATATTATAATACATATTGTTATATATAATATATACACACATATCACATCTATTGTTATATATATATATAATACACACACGTATCTTCCTTATCTGTTCATCAATCAATGGACACCTGAAACCCTCTGTATTTTGACAATTGTAAATAACGCTGCTATAAACATAGGGATGCATGTATCCCTTTGAATTAGTGTTTTTGTATTTTGGGGGTAAACACACAGTAGTGTAATTTTTGAATTGTAGGATAGTTCTGACTTCAACTTTTTGAGGAAACTTCCTACTGTTTCCACGGTGGCTTCACCAGTTTGCATTCCCATCAACAGTGCATATTTCTTTTTCTCCACATCCAACACATCCTTGGCAATACCTGTTTCTTGTGATTTACATTTTAGCTATTTAACAGGTATGAAGTGATCTGTCATTTGATTTTGATTAGCATTTCCCTGATGATTAGTAATGTTGAGCATCTTTTCATGTGTATGTTGGACATTTGGATGTCTACTTTGGAGAATTTTTTCTCTTTTTTGCCTATTTTTAATTGGATTATTTGTTTTTTGGGTTTTGAGTTGTGAAAGTTCTTTATATATTTGGTATACCAACCTTTTATCAGATATGTCATTTGCAAATAAGATATGTCATTTATTGCTATAAACATTGGGATGCACATGCCCCTTCAGATCACTACATTTGTATCTTTAGTGTAAATACCCAACAGTGCAATTGCTGGGTCATAGGGTAGCTCTATTTTCAACATTTTGAGGAACCTCCATGCTGTTTTCCTGAGTGGTTGCACCAGCTTGCATTCCCACCAACAGTGTAGGAGTGTTCCCCTTTTTCTGCATCCTCGTCAGCAACTGTCATTTCCTGACTTGTTAACTTCAGCCATGCTGACTGGTGTGAGGTGATATCTCATTGTGGTTTTGATTTCTATTTCCCTGATGCTGAGTGATGGGGAGCACTTTTTCATGTGTCTTTTGGCCATCTGGATGTCTTCTTTGCAGAAATGTCTGTCCATGTCTTCTGCCCATTTCTTGATTGGATTATTGGTTCTTTGGGAATTGAGTTTGATAAGCTCTTTATAGATTTTGCATACTAGCCCTTTACCTGATATGTCGTTTGCAAATATCTTCTCCCATTCTGTCAGTTGTCTTTGGATTTTGTTGACTGGTTCCTTTGCTGTGCAAAAGCTTTTGATCTTGATGAAGTCCCAATAGTTCATTTTTGCCCTTGCTTCCCTTGCCTTTGGCAATGCTCCTAGGAAGGAGTTGCTGCGGCTGAGGTCAAAGAGGTTGCTGCCTGTGTTCTCCTCAAGGATTTGGATGGATTCCTTTCTCACATTGAGGTCCTTCATCCATTTGGAGTCTATTTTTGTGTGTGGTGTAAGGAAATGTTTTCTGCAGGTTCATTTTTCTGCATGTGCCTGTCCAGTTTTCCCAACACCATTTTTTGAAGATGCTGTCTTTTTCATTGGACATTCTTTCCTGCTTTGTCAAAGATCAGTTGACCATGGAGTTGAGGGTCTATTTCTAGGCTCTCTATTCTGTTCCATTGATCTATGTGTCTGTTTTTGTGCCAGTACCATACTGTCTTGATGATGACAGCTTTGTAATAGAGCTTGAAGTCTGGAATTGTGATGCCACCAACTTCGGCTTTCTTTTTCAACATTTCTCTGCCTATTTGAGGTCTTTTCTGGTTCCATATAAATTTTAGGATTATTTTTCCATTTCTTTGAAAAAAAAAATGGGTGGGATTTTGATAGGGATTGCATTAAACATGTAGATTGCTTTAGGTAGCATAGACATATTCACAATATTTATTCTTCCAATCCAGGAGCATGGAACATTCTTCCATTTCTTTGTGTCTTCCTCAATTTCTTTCATGAGTACTTTATAGTTTTCTGTGCATAGATTTTTAATTTTTTTGGTTAGGTTTATACCTAGGTATCTTATAGTTTTGGGTGCAATTGTAAATGGGATGGACTCCTTAATTTCTCTTTCTTCTGTCTTGTTGTTGGTGTAGAGAAATGCAACTGATTTCTGTGCATTGATTTTATATTCTGACACTTTACTGAATTCCTGTACCAGTTCTAGCAGTTTTGGAGTGGAGTCTTTTGGGTTTTCCACATATAGTATCATATCATCTGCAAAGAGTGAGAGTTTGACTTCTTCTTTGCCGATTTGGATGCCTTTAATTTCCTTTTGTTGTCTGATTGCTGAGGCTAGGACTTCTAGTACTATGTTGAATAGCAGTGGTGATAATGGACATCCCTGCCGTGTTCCTGACCTTAGCGGAAAAGCTTTCAGTTTTTCTCCATTGAGAATGATATTTGCGGTGGGTTTTTCATAGATGGCTTTGATAATATTGAGGTATGTGCCCTCTATCCCTACACTTTGAAGAGTTTTCATCAGGAAGGGATGCTGTACTTTGTCAAATGCTTTTTCAGCATCTATGGAGAGTATCATATGGTTCTTGTTCTTTCTTTTATTAATGTGTTGTATCACATTGATTGATTTGCGGATGTTGAACCAACCTTGCAGGCCTGGGATAAATCCCACTTGGTCGTGGTGAATAATCCTTTTAATGTACTGTTGAATCTTATTGGCTAGTATTTTGGTGAGAATTTTTGCATCTGTGTTCATCAAGGATATTGATTTGTAATTCTCTTTTTTGATGGGGTCCTTGTCTGGTTTTGGGATCAAGGTGATGCTGGCCTCATAAAATGAGTTTGGAAATTTTCCTTCCATTTCTATATTTTGGAACAGTTTCAGGAGAATAGGAATTCTTCTTCAAATGTTTGGTACAATTCCCCTGGGAAGCCGTCTGGCTCTGGGCTGTTGTTTGTTGGGAGATTCTTGATGACTGCTTCAATCTCCTTACTGGTTATGGGTCTGTTCAGGTTTTCTCTTTCTTCCTGGTTCAGTTGTGGTAGTTTATATGTCTGTAGGGATGCATCCATTTCTTCCAGGTTGTCAAGTTTGCTGGCGTATAGTTGCTCATAATAAGTTCTTATAATTGTTTGTATTTCTTTGGTGTTGGTTGTGATCTCTCCACTTTCATTCATGATTTTATTTATTTGGATCCGTTCTCTTTTCTTTTTGATAAGTCTGGCCAGAGGCTTATCAATTTTATTAATTCTTTCAAAGAACCAGCACCTAGTTTCATTGATTTGTTCTATTGGTTGTTTTTGGTTTTGGTTTTTGGTTTTGGTTTCTATGTCACTGATTTCTGCTCTGATCTTTATTATTTCTCTTCTCCCGCTGGGTTTAAGCTTTCTTTTTTGTCCTATCTCCAGCTCCTTTAGGTGTAGGGTTAGGTTGTGTATTTGAGACCTTTCTTGTTTCTTGAGAAAGGCTTGTACCGCTATATATTTCCCTCTTAGGACTGCCTTTGCTGTGTCCCACAGATTTTGAAGAGTTGTGCTTTCATTATCATTTGTTTCCATGAATTTTTTCAATTCTTCTTTAATTTCCTGGTTGACCCATTCATTCTTTAGAAGGATGCTGTTTAGCCCCCTTGTATTTGGGTTCTTTCCAAATTTCCTCTTGTGATTGAGTTCTAGCTTCAGAGCATTGTGGTCTGAAAATATGCAGGGAATAATCCCAATCTTTTGATACCAGTTGAGACCTCATTTATGACCCAGGATGTGATTTATTCTGGAGAATGTTCCATGTGCACTAGAGAAGAATGTGTATTCTGTTGCTTTGGGATGGAATGTTCTGAATATATCTGTGATATCCGTCTAGTCCAGTGTGTCATTTAAAACCCTTATTTCCTTGTTAATCTTTTGCTTGGTGTTGAATACCCCTACTATTATTGTATTATTGTCAATGTGTTTCTTTGATTTTTTTATTAATTTGTTTATATAGTTGGCTGCTCCCATGTAGGTGGCAGAGATATTAAAAATTGTTAGATCTTCTTGTTGGACAGACCCTTTGAGTATAATATAGTGTCCTTCCTCATCTTTTATTATAGTCTTTGGCTTAAAATCTAATTTATCTGATGTAAGGATTGCCACCCCAGCTTTCTTCTGATGTCCATTAACATGGTAAATTGTTTTCTACCCCTCACTTTAAATATGAAGGTGTCTTTGGGTCTAAAATTAGTTTCTTGTAGACAGCATATTGATTTTTTTTAATGCATTCTGATACTCTGTGTCTTTTGATTGAGACATTTAGCCCATTAACATTCAGGGTAACTATTGAGAGATATGAATTTAGTGCCATTGTATTGCCTGTAAGGTAACTGTTACTGTATATTGTCTCTGTTCCTTTCTGGTTTGTTACTTTTACGCTTTCTCTTTGCTTTGAGGACCCCTTTCAATATTTCCTCTAAAGCTGTTTTGGTGTTTATAAATTCTTTTAGTTTTTGTTTGTCCTGGTATCTTTTTATCTCTCCTTCTATTTTCAATGATAGCCTGGCTGGATATAGTGTTCTTGGCTGCATGTTTTTCTCGTTTAGGGCTCTGAATATATCATGGCAGCTCTTTCTGGCCTGCCAGGTCTCTCTGGATAAGTCCGCTGTCAATCTAATATTTTTACCATTGTAGTACAGACTTCTTGTCCTGGGCTGCTTTCAGGATTTTTCTCTTTGTCGCTAAAACTTGTAAGTTTTACTATTAGATGACGGGGTGTGGATCTATTCTTATTGATTTTGAGGGGGTTCTCTGCACCTCCTGGATTTTGCTGCTTGTTCCCTTTGCCATATTAGGGAAATTGTCTACAGTAATTCTCTCCAATATACCTTCTGCTCCCCTCTCTTTCTTCTTCTTCTGGAATCCCAATTCTAATGTTGTTTCATTTTATAGTATCACTTATCTCTCTAATTCTCCCCTCATGGTCCAGTATTTTTTTACTTTTCCAGTACTTTTTTTTTTTTCCAGAGTATTTTCCAGTACTCTTTTACTAAGCTTCTTTATTCTCTGTCATTTGGTCTTCTATATCACTAATTCTCTCTTCTGCCTCATTTATCCTAGCAGTAAGAGCCTCCATTTTTTATTGCACTTCATTAATAGCTTTTTTAATTTCAGCTTGGTTAGATTTTAGTTCTTTTATTTCTCTAGAAAGGGCTTTTATTTCTCCAGAGACGGTTTCTCTAATATCTTCCATGCCTTTTTTGAGCCCAGCTAGCACCTTGAGAATCATCGTTCTGAACTCTAGATCTGACATATTACAAATGTCCATATTGATTAGGTCCCTAGCCTTCAGTACTGCCTCTTGTTCTTCTTTTTTTTTTTTTTTTTGTGGTGAGTTTTATGCCTTGTCATTTTATCCAGATAAGAATATATGAGGGAGTGAATAAAATACTAAAAGGTGGCAAAGACCCCAGGAAAATGTGCTTTAACCAAATCAGAAGAGACCCCAAATCATGGGGGGAAAAAAGGGGATTAAAAAAAGTTCAGAAAAAAAATTTAAAAAAGAAAAGAAATAAAGAAAAAATATAAAAAAGAAAATATACATTTATTAGACTGGTGAATAGAACAGGGTCGCCCACTTAATTTTGGGAGTATTTTGATCTCTTAGAAGAAAGTACCTCCCAAAATTTTAAAAAATGAAAAACATATGTAAGGGTAAACACAATGAAGGGATGGAATAGGACATAAAGTAGAAAAAAAAAATTTTTTTTAATTTCTAAAAAAGAAGTTGGTAAGATAAGTTGATTGGGAGAATATAGAAAAAGAAAGCGGAGAGATTTTGCTCAGGCTGGAGGTTAGAACAAAACCCTGTGCTAGATTTAGGGTATATTTTGATCCCCCTTAGAAGATATATTATCCCAAATTTTTTTAGAAGAAAAAATCCATGTGTATATAAAAAATAAAGTTAGATACAATGATGGATAAAATATGACTATAATAATGAAGGCTCAAAAAAGATATTTTTTAATGAAAGGTATTGTGAAGATAAACTAGTTTTTAAAATGTTAAAAGAGGAAAGGGTAAAAGTTAAAAAAAGATTTTAGGAGAAGAAAATAATAAAATAAAAAAATAAATTCACTTTGCAAGACTAAAGAATCATGGGAGAAAGCCATGAATTCCATGCTTTGCTTTCTCCTCCTCTGGATTTCCTCTGTTCTTTTTGGTAAGTGAACTTGGTCTTGGCTGGATGTTCTTGTTGATCCCTGGGGTTGAGACCTGTTGTAGTGATTCTCCTGTGTCTTTGCCCGAGGCGGAATTTCACTGACCTTCCCAGAGGCCAGGCTAAGTGATTCGCTTTGGTTTGCTTTTGGGAGCTTTTGTTCCCTGAATGCTTTCCTCTATAGAGTTCCAGAGGACAGGATTGCTGGGAGCCAGCCACTCCCCTCGCAGACTATCTTCCCATCACTTTGGATTCACTTCTCCGCTGGTCCTAACTTTCAGAAAGTGGTTGATTTTCTGTTTCTAGAAATGTTGCTCTTCTCTCTTCGATCTCCTGTTGGATTTGTAGATGTTCGGTGCTGTTTGATAAGCTATCTAGCTGATCTGCTACCTGATGTCATCTCAGACTGCTACTTTTCCACTATCTTCGACCAGTGGCTATTTTTGAACTATAGTAAGAATTAAAAAGCTGAAACAGAAACTATATGTGACATGAGACATGTAAAATATTTTTGTGGCTCTTTCCTGAAACACATTGCTGACCCTTAATTTAGTAATCCAGAGTGTAATTATTTGAAGTTTTATTATATATCCTGCCATAAATCACAGTAAAATTTCTTGTGGAGAAATTCTAGACTGAGAACAAATCTAATCCCTACTTTAAACAAGGGCATATAAACACTGCAGCTTAAACCTTGAGTTGCTGACCGTCTTGAGATACTATCCTGAGTGCTGCTTGATGTACTGCATACCTACTTAAGTCAACCTGTATGTGTTTTCCTCTCACATTTGAAAATATGAAGTTGATACAAGTAATGTTCTTTTATCACTGTCACTGCTAGAATCATTCAGTCTTTTATCCTACCCTGTACCTATGTCACCTAATTGTATGACTTAGGAGATAGGGATGAAATAGGATGTTTCTAAAACTTTTCTTTCTTTTTTTTTTTTTTTTTAAGATTTTATTTATTTATTTGACAGAGAGAAATCACAAGTAAGCAGAGAGGCAGGCAGAGAGAGAGGAGGAAGCAGGCTCCCTGCAGAGCAGAAAGCCCGATGTGGGGCTCGAACCCAGGACCTGGGATCATGACCTGAGCCGAAGGCAGCGGCTTAACCCACTGAGCCACACAGGCGCCCCAAAAACTTTTCTAAAACTTAATTCCCTTAGCTTCTAAAAAGAAAGATACTTTTAAAACATGTTAGAAATATGTTTAATAATTGAGAAAAAGAACATAAATATACTTATAAATAAGCTGTGCCTGGCTTAAACCTACTTTTCTAACTCCCTTTCCTGTTGTATTCCCACATATAGCTTTTGCTACCATCATACCAACTCATTTATGACTCTCCTAACTTGCAATGATTAATGCTACACCTTTGTATATTCTGTTCTTCCTCCTTTCCTCATCTTATCTGCCCAACTAATTCCTACTGTTCCTTCAGGATTCCTCTCTGTACCCTTCTTTCCCCATCTATACACAATTTCATATTCTCCCCTTTGAGGTACCATTCTGCTTACAATGTTCCTCTCTTACCCATTAGATTACATGGCTTTACAATTACTTCGGTACATGTCTGTTTCACTCATGAGGCTATAAGAACTTTCAGGGCAATGGTGTTACTTGCTACATTTGGCACCAAGCCTGATACATATTAAGATGCTTAATAAATCATAGCATAATACACCAGTAGTCATGTGTGCATTTACTAATTATTCCATTTAATGCATAGAATGGAAGACAAAACATATTTCCTAATTGTAGAAGGCAGATCTTGGAACTCCTTTCTGACTTCTTAGAAAATTTAGTGCATTCTTTTGACCTCAGGAAAGTATTATCCTTAAGCCTATCCTTGACCTTCTGCATTAGCACTAAGACTTTGAAATGATTAAAGGGGGAAGTGTGACACTCCTACCTTCTATTGTTAATAAGGAGATACCATACCATACAGCAAAGTGCTACAAGGAGAAAGGAAATATATTTCCATTTTCTGATCCACAAATCAGAGAACAGATTCACATTTTCTCTTTCTTTGTTATTATTTTTACCTAGTGTTATGTGCTTGAATAGAATGTGGGAAAATATAGCTGTTTTTACCAAAATTGTATGCACAAGGTAGTTCATAGGAATAAAATTATTTCTATAATTTATACAATAATTAAGAAATTATATTTTCCTTATATTTAATATAGATTTACCTACTACATTAAATGTATAATGTGTACCTAAATTTACTTGTAATAGGAATATATAGCCTTTTAACAATAGAGATACGTGATAAAACAACTTTGGAGATTGTTGGGAAAAATGACAAACTGTTTACTTTCAAAACCTCATTAGCTGCTATATTCAGGACCATTTTTTTGTGGTCAGAAAAACATGTCCCAGTGTTACTCCATTAAAGATTGCAGAACCTCAAGCCTCTGTAAAATAGGAGAGAGGAAAGTCACCACAGAAGGCCCACGGCTTCAAGAAAGTTGGATAATTAAGACCCTTTTTATTTGAATGAGGAAAGAAAAAAGTAGTTGACTCATATATAAATGTTATTTTTGTGTGTTCATAAGGAATTTCCTTATTACGCTTGCAGGAGCACTGGTATCTTTGAGCAAATTGTCAATCCAGAAATCATGCAACGCAGGTACCATCTGCATTAGTTTCCTAGAGCTGCATTTACAAAAGGGAAACCCTGCGTGGCTTAGACATCAGAAATATATCATCTCGTAGTTCTGGATGCCAGAGGTCAGAGATCAATCTTCAGTGTTGGTTCCAAGGCCAGTGAGGGGAGGGAGCCTGTTCCCTGGTGGTTTGGCACAAGTTTTTGTCATTCTTCAGCTTGTATGAAGCATCACCCTGATCTCCACCTTCATCTTCCCATGGTAACTATGTGTCTGCCTCTAAATTTCTTCTCTTTGTAAAAACATTAAACATCTCTGTAGGGATCTTACCTCCAAATAAGGGTACATTCCAAGGGATATAGGATTTGGGCTTCATGTATAAATTTTGGAGGATGACAATTCACTCCATAACACTATCCAACAATCCAATATTAAAATGAGGAAAATGAGCCAAAAAGGCAGTATCACCAATATCTCCAGTATCACTGATCGAATTCTGGTGTGATACTCTCTTTAAGTCAGGTGTGAGTTTGAGGAAGCAAAGAAGACTTTTTGTTAGCCAAAAAGTTTTAAAGAGAAGGGAAAATGAAAATTCATTCTATGTTTACCATGTTAGCATTATTTAATTAAGTGAGAGCACATTTTGTGAAGATGTAAGTATTCCTGGACTTCTCAAAGGCTATTTGAGAGCAGTTTTGACAGACCACTTGGCACATAAACATACACAGAAATTGGTGGTGTTGACTGTATCATACTGATGTACTTTAGTACTTCTCCAAAGTTATATTCAGTGGACAGTGACTTCTCAAATTAATTGACAAATGATGAGTGAATACTCAAAAGCGGAATGATTATGTTTAAACTGTGCCTATGAAATGGTTTAGTTGGAAAGAAGGTTCATGAAGTCCTTTTGGTATGTCAGTATTCAGCTAACCTCACAACTGCTGCTTTTTGAATGGTTGGTTTTGTTTTTGTTTTTTTTTTTTTTCTTTTTTAAGAGAATGGTTTCCAGAAAAAGAAATCCTATCATATTTAAGTAACATGCTGGACAGGAGTTTTAAAGTAATATGCAAAGCAGCAGATGAAGGAAGTTTCCTCTGCTCTTCCCTTAGAGTACAGCCCAGAAAGAAAAAGTGCCTCATGCATGATAGGCAATTTCTGCCTGTGGACCTTCACAAATCTACCCTGTGGAAACAGAGGTCATTCAAACTGCTCATTGTTCTGTGCTTCCTACTTAAAATGGCAGCCAGAAGTGAATTCATTATGCACTGATCATCATGCTTTTCTTTTGCATATTTTATGCCATGAGCACAATAATGCAATCTGTTCTCTCTGCAGCCTCTTGCTTTATTCCTGCTGTTTTGATCTTTCCCTTGCCATCCATTCCTCCAGCACTCCTGCTTTATGAAACCTAGGCACTAGCAGACTTATAACTGCTTGCCTCAAGCCATAGAAAATGGTTACATGGATAAATTTCCCTCCAAATCTGAGAGAAACACACCTTGTTCTCCCATCTGGGCTGGTCAGCCAGCCAACAAATATTTATTAAGCACCCATAGAGTGCATAGCAATTTGTCTGGTCCCCTTTGGAGGACTCCAAGTTCAGACAAATGTCCATAATGACAGATATGCCACATTAGTCTTTGGCATCTCCACCTGTGGAAACATGGCATTGTGGGCTTAGAATAGAGAACTTGAGAGGTACCTCTTTCAAAATTATCATTTGCAAGGATTTTTGTTCCTTATATGTGAATTGCTTTGTGCAGTTGTAAAAAAAGATTAGCGTGACTCGTCACAAGTCAAGGTACTATTTTTTATTAATTCACACCATTAAACTTTAATATACCTTTGAATCACCATTGAGGATATAACTAAAAAGTAGATTTTTGATGCACTACATCTGGAGTGGTGCCCAAGAATGTATTTTTTATAAGCATCCAGGAATGATTTTGCTCTTGGTTCACACACCATGATTAAATAGCCCTTACTAGATCAGTGCTTTCTCACCTTGTGATATGTTGGGATAGCTTAAGATCCTTTGGCAATAATACTTCAACCTGGGACCCATCTCCAGAAATCTTTTTTTTTTTTTTAAGATTTTATTTATTTATTTGACAGACAGAGATCACAAGTAGGCAGAGAGGCAGGCAGAGAGAGAGGAAGGGAAGCAGGCTCCCTGCTGAGCAGAGAGCCCGATGCAGGACTCCATCCCAGGACCCTGAGATCATGACCTGAGCCGAAGGCAGCGGCTTAACCCACTGAGCCACCCAGGCGCCCCCCATCTCCAGAAATCTTAAAGTTTAACTGGTCTGGAGTATTTTGTGTATTTTACATAAAATGGGTATTTGGGACATGGGTATTTTATGTTTTTAAATTATTTAAATCAATTAACTAACATACAATGTATAAATAGTTTCAGGGGTAGAGGCCAGTTGTTCATCAGTGGCATACAGCACCCAGTGTGCATCACATCATGTGCCGTCCTTGCCATCCTTCATGCCCATCATCCAGTTATCCCATCCCCCACCCTCTCCTTCCATCAACCCTCAGTTTGTCCCCTAGAGTTAAGAGTCTCTCAAAGTTTGCCTCCCTCTCTGTTTTTATCTTATTATATTTTTCCTTCCCTACCCCTGTGTTCAACTGTTTTGTTTCTTAAATTCCACATATGACTGAAATCATATGGTTTTTGGACATGAGTATTTTAAAAAGGCTCCATAGTTTTTTTGTGTTTTTCTTTTTTTTAAAGATTTTATTTATTTATTTGATGGAGAGAGAGTGAGCCCATGTGTATGCAGTGGGAGGGAGGGAGCAGGGAGAGCAGCAGGTCTCAATACCAGGACCCTGACGTCATGACCTGAGCCAAACTCAGACACTTAGACAACTAAGCCATCCATATGCCCCTCCACAGATGGTTTCAGTATGTACTCTTATGGAGTGACTGTAGCAGATTTATCTTTTTGAAAGGGAGGATAAATCCTTTTTGGTATGTAAGAGAGGAAAAATATATTTTTCTCTGTCCTTTTAAGTTCTCAATTGTAACAAGAAGAGATTAATAAGAAAAAGCATGCAGCTTTATTTAATGCTTTATGTCACAAATCAGCCTTCATAATGAAATGAAAAACTGAACAAATGGTAAAACCCAAGTATTTTTATGTTAGGTTTGAATTTCTACTGTAAGTCATTGAAAAATGTAATAGGACAAAATAGTATGAGCTAACTAAGTGTGTAGAGTGACAGAAAACTTAACAAGGCTATGTCTTCAGCTTCCTATCTGTGTACCTCCATCTTTGGAGACAAAAATGCTCCCTTTCTTTAGGTAATAAGATGAACACCTTCTTGTGAGCTGTGTTCAGGGAAGGCTCCTGTCTGCTGTATCTCAAGCTCCTTATCTAAAAGTATTCAGTTTTCCATCAGGACCTAATTTAGACAAGGCAATTTTTTTCACTTGAAGAAAGCATCCTTTTAAGTCCGTTTTTCTCAACCATGGAGACCTTGACCCTCAAGAGACATTTATCAATGTCAGGAGACATTTTGATTTGTCACAACTGGGGAAAAGGATACTGGTACCCTGTAGGTAGAGAGCCAGCCCATGGATACCATTCAGCATCTTGCAATGTATAAAATAGCTGCAACCACAGAATTATCATCCGCAAATGTTAATAATGCTGATGTTGAGAATCTTGGTGTAGCTTATTTAATTCCTGTCCTCCACTGACCAAAGAGTTACCTTAGCTCTTTTTTCAATGACTATTGGGAATAATTAACTAAAAGCATGTGGCTAGTACCTTTTATTTTATGTGTAATTCCATTTTACAGGATGATACTGTTGTAAATATTTTAAAAACTGTCTTATTCCTCTTTAAAGTCAGGGTATAGAAGTATAAGGTCCCAAAGTCACTTTAAGTTAAATTATATAATTCCATTATCATTTGTTGAACAATAAAGAAACCATGTGTTTCCTTGTTCATTAATGTGAAACTACTATCATGTTTCATGTTCTCATTATCCTCAGTGTTTTTCCTTTCTAGCATGTTTTATGCATTTAATTCATGAGGATTTGTGTGATTATTTGAGTAATGCTATAGTAAACTTTCAGCTTCATGAGGATACAGACCACCTTATGTTCACAATAATATCCCCAATGCCCAGAACAATTTTCCTAGGATTTAGTAGATATAAGTATTGACTGAATGGATGGTTCTACTAAAATATATGTAGGACATCACTAGGATCATAAATTGGCCATTATCCATACATTCATAAATAGTATCTTCTGTCTTCTAGCATCTACTACTGGAAGAATTGTAGGATGGAGAGTTTGTGGCTAAGCACTGTTTTTCCAATTATTCTCGGGAAATTAATGTCTGGGCCAAATTTATGGCCGCATCCAGAACCATTTATCTGCAGTGAGGCCGGGGATCAGTAATATTTAAATCTCTAGATAATTCCACTGTACTTCTATGTTCAGAACCACCAATGAGGTCCTTGCATTTCAAAATGTGCTCCTTAAATCAATAGCATCACCATTACCCCAGAGTTTATTGAAATCTAGAATTTCAGGCTCCAATCCAAACCTCTGGCATCAGAATCTGCCTTATAACAAAGCCCCCAGAAAATCTGTTTGCATATTCCCATCTGAAAAGTATGTATGTTCCTTTCTGGTTAATGTCCCAATATTGTATTTGGCCTGGAATACTGTTGAGTCCATGACGAAGGAGTTGTGTACTTCTGAAGGCATACCAGGTCTGCTGTCTTATTGTACCTCCCCACATAGTAAATTTCTGTTTCCACCCTTGGCTTCAACAAAAAGGGGAGTAAGTCTGAGGGGGCATATTGATGGCCGGTCTGATGGAAACTGACCAATGGACTCTCAGGACTTTGCTATGGAGAGAGGTACTGTCCTCTCACTACTCTTGTTTCTGGTGTAGTCAAGTCAGTATGAGGAAGTTCGAGCTGCTCACCCTTCCCTGTATCTTCCCTCAAGATGTCACCAGAGCCCTCTGAACCACGAAGCCAAGGTAATTAACTGAACTAATTCTTTCCACTTTACTCATCAGTATTTGAGCTTGACTTATGTTTGTTACAAAGCATTTATCATTTATCAGGGAACCCAGCAGGCACATATCAAACTGCAGTTAATGTAGTTGGAAGACAAAGGTCACTCTTAGAGGGGGCATCTACAGCTTTATACCCCACTTCATGCAGCAACCACTGAGAATAAGTACTTCTCTATTTTGCTGTCATTATGTTTGATTCAGCAGTGACTTATGGTCAAGACAAATGGGACCTGGAAGAAGTGATTCTCTTTAGTTCAATGTTAGTCATGTTGAGAGCTGGGGAAGTGACGATGTCAGCAGAAGGAAGAGAGCTTAGGGTTTGATGGCCTCCCTCATGAAGGCCAAAAGGGGAAAGGTCTTGAAATTTTAGTACAGAAGGCTGACTCCTGTAGGGGCTCTGTCCCTTCCAGGCCCTGTAACGTTAACAGTGCTGGGAACTTAGAAATACTGTGGATATATAATGGAAGCATTTTTTCACATGTTCAAGTAAAGAGCTGTATCCTCCTACATACAGTACTGTAAACATACAGATGAAGGAATGCAGTATTTGTGGAGAATGTTCTAAGATTTAGTCAGAGAAAAATGTGGTACCCTACAAAGAGCTCAGTTGAGTTCCTAAACACATTGGTTAAATGTGAAAATTGAGGATAAAATTTTCTTTCTAATTAATTAGCTTAAAATTTGAATAAATTTGTATCACTACATATTGAAAATACTAATTTTTTTTTTGTCTCTCCTCAGCTTATAGCCAAAAAACAAAAACTATAACTGTTTTATGCTTGTCAGTTGCAGAATTGAGAGAAAGGTCAAGGTCAAAATTGCATTTCTGTTGGTAATTTAGTAAATTAAAAGTATCACAAAAGTTCACAGTGTAAGTTTCTGTGTTTTTCAAATATTTGTTCTTTTATTCTGCATATTTTACCTGGAAAAAGATACTGCTGCATTTTATTTGAGGCTGTTAAGATAACACTTGAAAGTAATTGCAGTGAAAAACTGCTCAAAATCCAAACATAAAATATTATATAACTTTCTTGTTTAAGGTAAACCTTGTTTCCCTGTCATGCATACTTTTATTTTCTTTTCATTCATTGCTGTGAAATGTCTGCCTTGACAGCCCTTCCTCTTTCTATTCATCACTCTTTGTCCGCAAAAGTGACAAAAGAAGGATGCGGGACTCTAAGAGGTGGTCTTGGCACTGGGGTTTTTTTAGATGGTTGTAATAAGTACCATTGTATCCTTTTGAGGAGAGTAACAGCACTTCCCACTGTTTTCTAAAAAGACAAAAAAGATAACGGAATATTTAGTGTTTATGCTAACTAATGATAGTTTCAGAAGAATTTCTAAATGAAGTTTAATCTTATATATGATGTCTGTATATTGTATAATAAACTAATCTCCATGTATATTTTATTAAAATTGTGGGGTTTTTTTCATTTTTAAAAAATATTTTATTTATTTATTTCAGAGAGAGATTGAGAGAACAAGTGGGAGGAGGTACAGAGAGAAAGGGGTAGAAGCAGTTTCTGTAGGGAGCCTGATGTGCGACTGAATCCCAGGACCCTGGAATCATGACCAGAGCCAAAGCAGACACTTTTCCAACTGAGCCACCTCGGTATCCTAAAAATATTTTTTTATGTACACTTTACATGGAGGTTATGCAGAACAATGCCATATTTGGGGAATGCAGACTTGGAGAAGAAGACTTCTACCCTAAGAAATTCCTGGATTCCTCTTGAAGTAAGGGGACATATGCAAAATATTTACATGTTTATTTAGAAGTTCAACAAATGTTATTTTCTTTTACTTTCCTTTGGGTTCCAGTTTCCCCTTATATAAATTTGGGAAAAGGCCAAATACCCTGTGGTAATGTCCTCTTAGTCCATTCACTACATGAATATTTTGTCAGTATTTTGAATGCTTATGCAAGGCTTGATATTGTATATTTCTTCTATCACATTTATTTGCATCTTTGCAGTTGGGTTAGGAACCAGGATCAGTTATCTAATGCCTATGGGATAACAGGCAATTTAATGATGTGCTATCTTATTTTGTAGCTGAAAATTCCAAGGGGCTGTCATGGGTCTTTGTTTGCCTTATCATCATTCATCAGCAACAGCTGGACCGAAAAGTTGTGGAAAAAATAGGGAAGCATATAGAAACCTAACCTTTGGTAGGGAACATAGGGATCATAGCTTAGACAGAGAGAATAGATGAATGGACTTGTGCCCCTCCTTGTTGGGAACTTGTAGTTCCCCCTCTTCTCTGTCCCATATCTAGACTGTTAATGAGCAAAATAAAGAGTCGAGTAGTTCCTTACTTATTGTAATTTGGTTTGGGACAGGAAGTCATGGGGACAGACATGTAACAGGGTAGCAACTTTAGGCCCCAATTCCCCACTTCTCCCCCTACTTCTGCTACTTACTTAAAACTTTCAGGATTCAATTGCAGCCAGAAAGTTTATTTCTTGGCTAAAACCTCTGTATTCCACCAACCCTAACTCCAAGGAAGAAATAAAATTGCAGATGGGGATGGTGGTGGAGGGTAGAGAAAGAGAGAGAGAGAGAGAGAGAGAGGAAGAAAGAAGAACAAAGGGAGAAGGGAGGGAGAGAGAGAAAGAAGAAGGAAGGAAGCAAGGGAGGGATGGATGGGAAGGGAAGGGAAGTAGAGAGAAAGAAGTAGAAAGGAAGGAAAGAGTGGAGAAAAAGAAAAGGAAAAACACAAAGGAAGATTTTCATAGTTCTTTTCTACTGTTTATTAGCCTGTGATGTTGGACATATTTCTCTACATGCTTAAGTTTTTTCACCTGCGGGGTTGGACTAGTCATAGTAAGTATCTTCTGGTGTCTTAAGTAAGTATGTAAATGAGCTAATAAACCCATAGGATTAAGGAAGTATATAATAGCATTACCTCCTAAATGATCATCTTCATTGAAATTTGGTTGCTTGCCCTATGTCTCACTATTGACTGGCTAATTTGTTCATTCAATAACTATTTACTGAGTGTTTCCTATATTCCAGTTGGTGTTTTGATCGTTGGTGCCAGACTGGGGAATAAGATGAAACTCCATGCATGCTCTCTGTCACTCTCTCTAATAAATAATAAATTTTTAAAAAGAGAAACGAAATGGCCAGGCTCCATTATTCATAAAGGAAAGATTGCTTTGTTTTTCCCAAGTGAAATTGATTTTCAGGTAGGGATAATAGGTTTATATGGTGGATTTCAAAATGTGGTTCCCAAATAGAACTGACATCAGCTGGGAATTTGCTAGAAATGGAAAAATCTTCAGTTTCTTTCCACTAGACCTACTTAAGCAGAACTTGCTGGTTGGGGTCAGCAAATAAAATCTCAAACAAATCATCCAAACAAACAAAGGTGATGGCTTTTGAAATTTGGGGATCACCACAGATAAAAGTAGTTTTTGCTGATAGAGATAGTTACTCAGAATAAAAGGGGCTAAGTGGCCAAGGAGAATAGCTACATAGTTTTATCATAATCTTTTTAATCAGTGTTGAGAATTTAGAAAACTTTTGGAATCAGACATTTGAATCAGCTCTTTGTATTTGAAGCTGTTTATATTTTGTTTAGGTTCTTCCTCTCAGATGCTCCTGTTTGATGTAATATTTACAAGGTTTTTGGGCTGGCTGCTTTTTAGAATTTTCAGAATTCTGAAAATTGAAATAATTATACCTTTACAGTGTTGAATTTAACAATTTAAACTGGAAAAAAACTCTGGGTATCCTAATTAAAGGGTCCTACTGAGAACAACTAAGAGCACTGTATTTGAATTTAAAAACTTTAGTCAAGGGATAGCTGTGTGGCTCAGTCTGTTCAACATCTGCCTTTGACTCAGGTCATGATATCGGGGTCCTGGGATCTAGTCCTGAATCAGGCTCCCGTTCAGTGGGAAGTCTGCTTCTCCCTCTCTCATTGCCTCCTGCTTGTGTGTGCGCTGTCTCTCTCTCTCTCTATCTCTCTCTCTTTAGCACTCTCTCTCTGTCAAATGAATAAGATTAAATATTAATTATTTAAATGAATTAATATTAAATATTAAATTATTTAAATGAATAATATTAAATATTAAATATTTTAAAAACTTTAGCCAACAAAATGTATTCCCACTTGGTTTTGTGTGGATTGTCTATATAGCAGCTTCCCTCTGCTGACTTTTAGTCCTTTGGTGGTTTATGCTGCCAGTCAGTATGTTTTATGAGGGTCTTCTCTTTGGTTTTAAGTCATTACCTATTTAATGAAAGTATACTGATAATTAGCTTACATACATTTTAAAATGTATATCTACCAGATGAAGTAAATATTCCAAATAGTATTTTAAAAGCGAAGAATGTTCTAATATGGGGAATATTTTTAGATTGCCCCAATATTCCTGTGATTAAAGAAACAAATTACCACAACTTTTGTGGCTTAAATTAGCACAAATTTATCCTTTTATAGTTCTGAAAATGAGATGTCCTAAAGTGGTACAGCTATGTTCGTTTTCAAGGATCAACAGGAGGATCCATCTTCTTGCCTTTTCTATCTGGCTTTATTTCTTGGCTTATGGCCCCCTTTTCCATCTTCAAAGAGAGAGAGTTATATTCTTATTATATCACTCGGACTTCTTCTGCCTCCCTCTTCTACATCTAGGAATCCTTGTGATTGCAATGGGCCTACCCAGTATAGCCTAGAATAACTCCATATTTTCAGGTCATATGATTAGGAAGAAATCCATGTGCAATCTTAACTTCCCTTTGCTATGTAAAATAACAATTCACATGTTTTATGGATTTGTTTGTGGACCTCTTGCAGAGGAGGCATTCTAGCTACCATAGCAGGTCACCAAAATTTATTACAGTCTCATTTTTCTCATCTGTGTAACAAAGATAATGAAAAATTCTTAAAGGATCTTTCTGAACATTAAATAAGATGTATGTGAAACATTGGCATAGTGTTGCTCTTCAGTATATGGTGATACATTTTGTGAGTGTTCCAAGCCTTTCTACACATTTTTATATTCCCAAAGCTATATTTGTTCTTTTAAAAAATTGTTTACAATTGTCCTTCTCACTCCCAGACTCCTCTGCCTTGCTCTTCAACACCTGTACTGGTGGGTAGACCACTGCCCATAGCTGACACTGAGGTTAAGAGAAAATCAACATTTGCAAAGAAAACGTGGAGGAGAGTGAAAAATTATTGCTTCAGATAATTGATTTCTATTTTTCCCTTACTTTAAACTGTAAAGAACAAAAATGACAGCAAAATACACAGAGGTACAGACTTTCCACTGATTTTTTAAAAGATGTGTTTTATGAAGGCAAAATACTTCTTCATTTACCTTTCCTTGGGGGGGGTTATTTGCTTGTAATTATCCATTTTTACAAACTTCTTTTTTTTTTTTATATTTTATTTATTTGACACAGAGATCCCAAGTAGGCAGAGAGGCAGGTAGAGAGAGGGAAGGGAAAGCAAGCTCCCTGCAAAGCAGAGAGCCCAATGCGGGGCTCGATCCCAGGACACTGAGACCATGACCTGAGTCGAACGCAGAGGCTTAACCCACTGAGTTACCCAGGTGCTCCGATTTTACAAACTTCTTGAATCAAATCTTGAATCAAATCAGCTATCAAAGACATTTCGAGGGATGAGTAGCAATATCTGAATTTGTATGGGCCTTGGAAGGTATGGAAGAGTTGTTAACTTTCTAGGGATGTAGTATTATGGTTATGTAGAAATATGTGTTATTTTTATATATACATACTGAAATATTTAGGTATTAACTGTCACAAGGGCTTTATTTTACTTAACCTACTTTAGGAAAAAAGGAGCAACTATGGTGAATGATTTTTGAAATATACACAATCCAATGATGCAAAAGCCCAGATGGGCAAAAACATTGTTTTTGAAACTATTTTTGTTTTTACTGCTGCGGGGAAAATAACTTGGATCCTAGAAGCTATACTGAATAGAATCTTTCTATTGTGCTCTTTCCTGTTTGTTTAACATGTAATTTTTCAGGCACCCTAAGGAAACCCTCTACCTCAGCATCTCTGTAAAGTTTACATGCTCCCAGTACTCTTTGGTTGTCCATAATTATACATTTTAGAGACTGTCAAGGTCTTGTTATGTTGTTTTGTCCCATTTCACAATCCCCTTCTCAGCTTCCGAAGGCCCCATCTCCCTTCGAAATGGTGAGTGTTCCTTATTTGGAAGGAAGGCTCTATAATCATCTATAGTTCTCACCGCATGTCTTTGCCAGTTGATCTTCACCTGTGTGGGGGTGGCAAGGAGCTGCTCTGTGGGATGATGCAGCCAGGGAACTGGTTCTCTCCTGCTCCATGACCCAGGCCTTGTAATGACATGAAAAGAGTCCTGGAAATCATGGCCCAAAGAATAGTTTTGCCTGTGTACTTCTGTGATTCCCAGGCTTGCCCCCTCGCTTCAGACCTTAGATGGTGCTCCTAAATTGCCCCAATGGCTTGTCCCTTATTACAGGAACTGGATAGGGTGTGACACAGCATTATCAAATATGCATGATGTCATCTGAGTTATTGTCAGACAATCAGCCCACTCAAGGTGCACATATAGCACTCCATAACAAAGGCTGGGTCCCACTGGAAAATAACTGTTTTCTCATCCACTGTCCCCAGTGTTGTAGTTAGGTATGCTGTGCCTGAGCTTGCACAGGCTTGCAGAAGTTTCCTTTTGCAGTCAGAGTCAGCCAAAGGCCATCTTCACAACAGTAGATGTAACTGGTGTTCAGGGTTGCTAGGACAAAGTTCTACCAAGGCTGGAAAACTAGAGATGGGTTCTGGCAGAAATTGGATATTCTGTAAACCTTACTTGCACAGATGTCCAAATATACATATTCCTCCTAAAGTCACAGTTAGAGTATCCCAGATTGTCTAACAAGGGCAGAGCAGGGCTGATGGCTGATGATTCCTCCAATAAGAGACACTTGGGAGATTTCTCATGGGAGGAGCCTGTCATGGGAAAAACTTAATCAGGCAGCACATTTAAAAGCGACTGAGTGTCTCCAAATTGTAGGTGCCATATCACAGTGATATTGGGAGGGGATCCTTTTTACCCTGAACAGTATGCAATCATTTGGGGCTGGGCTATAGTTCCTCAGGATTAAATGGCCCCAACTACTCAAGGCTTCCACTCTATCAGGTCAAAGCTTTTCCTGAAGCAAGGCTCCCAGGTGTCCCTTATTGGAAGAATAACCATTCTGCGCAGCAGCCCTGATAGTCCTGTACTATCCAGCTATGCCTTCAAAGGGAATATGCACAATTGTGTTATTTAAAAAGCCTTTTTTTCTGCCCCGAAACAATTGTGACAGCATCTTTATACTCCTTCCTTGTTCCAGATCCTTTTCAACATTGAACTCCATAGGCTCTTATGCACAGTATATACTCCATTAGCTTGTTGCATTTTCAACACAACATTTTTATATCATACATTTACATTTGCTTATTATATATCATCTTCCCAGTCACCAGAGTATAAGAGTGATAATTTTGTCTTTTTCCCACATACATTACAATGTGTAGAATTTGCCTGAAACTTTAGCAATTACTCAATAATTAAAATAATAATTATATGAATGAATTAACTTTGTATAGAAATAAGACTGATCCTATCCATTTGGAGCTTATATTTTAATATAAGTAGTATGTTGTATAAAAAATTCTTTGTACTATGCACCTTTATGTAAATATATTTAAATCTAATCATAATACATAAAATTTTTTATTTAGAATGAGTACTGTATTTATAAATATTTACAAAGTGCTGTATTTACAAAACATTAAAATAATTTTTTTGAAATATGAAAATGCTAAAGTTTTTCTTTAAATATATCTACATCTGATATATCAGATCTGAGTATCAGAAATCACCTGATATTCTTTGTTTTTTCTTAAAGACTTTATTTGACAGAGAGAGATCACAAGTAGGCAGAGAGGCAGGCAGAGAGAGAGGAGGAAGCAGGCTCCCCTCTTAGCAGAGAGCACAATGCGGGGCTCGATCCCAGGACCCTGGGATCATGACCTGAGCTGAAGGCAGTGACTTTAACCTACTGAACCACTCAGGCGCCCTTTTTTTTTTTTTTTTTAAATAACATATAATGTATTATTAGCCCCAGGGGTATAGGTCTGTGAATCATCAGCCTTACACACTTCACAGCACTCACCATAGCACATACCCTCCCCACTGTCTATAACCCAGCCAGCTTCTCCATACCCCACCCTCCAGCAACCCTCAGTTTGTTTCCTGAGATTAAGAGTCTCTTATAGTTTGTCTCCCTCCCCGATACCACCTTGTTTCATTTTTTTACCCTCCCTTCCCCCCACAATCCCCAGCGCTGCCTTTCAGAATCCTTATATCAGACAGATCATATGATAATTGTCTTTCTCTGATTGACTTATTTCCCTTAGCATAGTACTGTCTGGTTCTATCCACATCCTTGCAAATGACAATATTTTGGGGTTTTGATGGCTGCATGGTATTCCATCGTATATATATTCCACATCTTCTTTATTCATTCATCTATTAATGGATATCTAAGCTCTTTCCATAGTTTAGCTATTGTGTACATTGATGCTATAAACATTCGGGTGCACATGCCCCTTCAGAGCACTACATTTGTATCTTTAGGTACAAAAAGAACAAATAATATTTGTTAATACAAATATTATATTTGTTAAACATAAATATTTGTTAAATTACTACCCAGTAGTGCCATTGCTGGGTCATAGGGTAGCTCTATTTTCAACTTCTTGAGGAACCTCTATGGAACTATATTCCAGAGTGACTGCACCAGCTTGCATTCCCACCAACAGTGGAGGAGGGTTCCCCTTTCTCCGTATCCTTGCCAGCATCTCTCGTTTCCTGACTGGTTAATTTTAGCCATTCTGACTGGTGTGAGGAAGTATCTCACTGTGGTTTTGATTTGTATTTCCCTTTTTTTTTTTTTAATTTTTATGTGTCTATTGGGCATTTGGATATCTTCTTTGCAGAAATGTTTGTTCATGTCTTCTGCCCATTTCTTGATTGGATTATTTGTTCTTTGGGTGTTGAGTTTGATAAGTTCTTTATATATTTTTGATACTAGCCTGATATGTCATTTGCAAATATCTTCTCCCATTCTGTCAGTTGTCTTTTGGTTTTGTTGACTGTTTCCTTTGCTGTGCAAAAGCTTTTGATCCTGATGAAATCCCAGTAGTTCATTTTTGCCCTTGCTTCCCTTGCCTTTGGTGATGTTTCTAGGAAGAACTGACTGTAGCTGAGGTTGAAGAAGTTGCTGCCTGTTTTCTTCAGGAATTTGATGGATTTCTTTCTCACATTGAGATTTTTCATCCATTTTGAGTCTATTTTTGTGTGTGGTGTAAGGAAATAGTCCAGTTTCATTTTTCTGCATGTGGCAGTACAATATTCCCAACACCATTTGTTGAAGAGACTGTCTTTTTTCTATTGGACATTCTTTCCTGCTTTGTCGAAGATTAGTTGACCATACAGTTAAAGGTTTATTTCTGGGCTCTCTGTTCTGTTCCATTGATCTATATGTCTGGTATTATGCCAGTACCATACTGTCTTGATGATGACAGCTTTGTAATAGAGCTTGAAGACTGGAATCGTGATGCCACCAACTTTGGCTTTCTTTTTCAATATTCCTCTGGCTATTCGGGCCTTTTCTGGTTCCATATAAATTTTAGGATTATTTGTTCCATTTCTTTGAAAAAAAATTGGATGGGATTTTGATAGGGATTGCATTAAATGTGTAGATTGCTTTAGGTATCATAAACATGTTCACAATATTTGTTCTTCCAACCCATGAGCATGGAGGATTTTTCCATTTGTGTCATTCTCAATTTCTTTCATGAGTACTTTATAGTTTTCTAAAGTACAGATTCTTGGCCTCTTTGGGTAGGTTTATTCCTAGGTATCTTATGGTTTTGGGTGCGATTGTAAATGGGAATGACTCCTTAATTTCTCTTTCTTCTATCTTGTTGTTGGTGTAAAGAAATGCAACTGATTTCTGTGCATTGATTTTATATCCTGACACTTTACTGAATTCCTGTACAAGTTCTAGCAGATTTAGAGTGGAGTCTTTGGGCTTTCCACATATAGTATCATATCATCTGCAAAGAGTGAGAGTTTGACTTCTTCTTTGCTGATTTGGATGCCTTTAATTTCTTTTTGTTGTCTGATTGCTGAGGCTAGGACTTCTAGTACTGTGTTGAATAGCAGAGGTGATCATGGACATCCCTGCCATGTTCCTGACCTCTCTCAGTTTTTCTCCATTGAGAATGATATTTGCGGTGGGTTTTTCATAGATGGCTTTGATAATATTGAGGTATGTGCCCTCTATCCCTACACTTTGAAGAGTTTTGATCAGGAAGGGATGCTGTAGTTTCTCAAATGCTTTTTCAGCATCTGTGGAGAGTATCATATGGTTCTTGTTCTTTCTTTTATTAATGTATTGTATCACATTGATTGATTCACAGATGTTGAACCAATTTTGCAGCCCTGGAATAAATCCCACTTGGTCATGGTGAATAATTCTTTCAATGTACCATTGGGTCCTATTGGCTAGTATTTGGTGAGAATTTTGCATCTGTGTGCATCAAGGATATTGATCTGTAATTCTCTTTTTTGATGGGGTCCTTGTCTGGTTTTGGGATCAAGGTGATGCTGGCCTCATAAAATGAGTTTGGAAGTTTTCCTTCCATTTCTATTTTTTGGAACAGTTTCAGGAGAATAGGAATTCTTCTTCAAATGTTTGGTGCAATTCCCCTGGGAAGCCGTTTGGCCCTGGGCTGTTGTTTGTTGGGAGATTTTTGATGACTGCTTCAATCTCCTTACTGGTTATGGGTCTGTTTAGGTTTTCTATTTCTTTCTGGTTCAGTTGTGGTTGTTTAAATGTCTCTAGAAATGCATCCATTTCTTCCAGATTGTCAAGTTTGCTGGCATATAGTTGCTCTTAATAAGTTCTTATAATTGTTTATATTTCTTTGGTGTTGGTTGTGATCTCTCCTCTTTCATTAATGATTTTATTAGTTTGGGTCCTTGTTCTTTTCTTTTTGATAAGTCTGACCAGGAGTTTAACAATCTTATTAATTCTTTCAAAGAACCAGCTACTAGTTTCATTGACCTGTTCTCCTGTTCTTTTGGTTTCTATGTCATTGATTTCTGCTCTGATCTTTATTATTTCTCTTCTCCTGCTGGGTTTATGCTTTCTTTGCTGTTCTTTCTCCAGCTCCTTTTGGTGTAGAGTTAGGTTGTGTACTCGAGACCTTTCTTGTTTCTTCAAAAGGCTTCTGTTGCTATATTCTTTCCTCTCAGGACCACCTTAGCTGTGCCTCAAAGATTTTGAACAGTTCTGTTTTCGTTTTCATTTGTTTCCTTGAATTTTTTTAAATTCTTCTTTAATTTCTTGATTGACCCATTCATTCTTAAGTAGAAAGCTCTTTAACCTCTATATATTTGAATTCTTTTTAATTTCCTTTCGTGGTTAAGTTCTAGTTTCAAAGTGTTGTGGCTGCAAATATGCAGGGAATGATCCCAATCTTATGGTACCAGTTGAGACCTGATTTCTGACCCAGGATATGATCTATTCTGGAGAATGTTCTGTGTGCACTAGAGAAGAATATGTATTCTGTTGCTTTGGATGGAATGTTCTGAATATATCTGTGATGTCCATCTGATCCAGTGTTTCCTTTAAAGCCTTTATTTCCTTTTGATCTTTTGCTAGGGTGATCTATCCATTTCGGGGGGGGGGGGTGTTAAAGTTCCCTGCTATTATTATATTATTGTCAATGTGTTTCTTTTATTTTGTTATTAATTGGTTTATGTAATTGGCTCTCCCATGTTAGAGCATAGACATTTAAAATTGTTAGATCTTTTGTTGGACAGACCCTTTAAGTATGATATAGTGTCCTTCCTTCTCTCTTCTTGTAGTCATTGGCTTAAAATCTAATTTATCTGATATAAGGGTTGCCACCCCAGCTTTATTTTGATGTTCATTAGCATGGTAAATTGTTTTCCACCCCCTCACTTTAAATCTGGAGGTGTCTTTGGGTCTAAAATGAGTTTCTTGCAGACAGCATATTGATGCGTCTTGTTTTTTTATCCATCTGATACCTTTAGTGTCTTTAGTTGGGGCATTTAGCCCATTTACATTCAGGGTAACTATTGAAAGATAGGAATTTAGTGCCATTGTATTATAATGTGACTGTTACTGTATATTGTCCCTGTTCCTTTCTAGTCTGTTACTTTTAGGCTCTCTCTTTGCTTAGAGGACCACTTTCAATATATCTTATAGGGCTGGTTTCATGTTTGCAAATTCTTTTAGTTTTTATTTGTCCTGAAAGCTTTTTATCTCTCCTTCTATTTTCAATGACAGCCTAGCTGGATATACTATTCTTGGCTGCATATTTTTCTCTTTTACTGCTCTGAATATATCACGCCAGCCCTTTCTGGTCTGCGGCTCTCTGTGGATAGGTCTGCTGCCAATCTAATATTTCTACCATTGTATGTTACAGTCCTCTTTTCCTGAGGTGCTCTAGGATTTTTCCCTTTGTCACTGAGACTTGTAAGTTTTACTATTAGATGATGGGGTGTGGACCTATTTTTATGGATTTTGAGGGGGTCCTCTGTGCCTCCTGGATTTTGATGTTTGTTCCCTTTGCCCTTTAGGGAAATTCTTTGTTTTAATTTGCTCCAATATTCCTTCTGCCCTCCTCTCTCTTTCTTCTTCTTCTTCTAAATCCCAATTATTCTAATATTGTTTTTTCTTATAGTATCACTTATCTCTCAAATTCTCCCCTTTGTGGTCCAGTAGTTATTTATCTCTCTTTTTCTCACTTCTTTATTCTCCATCATTTGCTCTTCTATATCCCCTTTTTAGAATCTTTTTAAAATTTTCATCTTTACAATCATATTCCATACCTTCATCATTGTATATATGTAAGGTTTTCTTTTTTAAAAAATTTGGGAGTTAGTTTCTTTGAACAGACCAAAATACACCCAAAATCATGTATGTGGCTTTGTTATATTCACCAGTCATATATATATACACACACAAACACACATATAAATAGATATGTATAAATATATCTATGTATATATTTTTTCTTTTCTTTTCTCCTTTCTTCTCCCCACCCCTCCCCTTCCCCAGTTTCAGGTCTCTTCCAATTTGACTAGTGTATATTTTTCTGGGGTTATTGCTAACCTTTTAGTATTTTGTTCTCTCATTCATCTATTCTTATCTGGATAAAATGACAAGGCAGGAAAACTCACTTCAAAAAAAAGAACAAGGATGACTAGGGACCTAGTCAACATGCTCATTAATAAGATGTCAGATCTAGAGTTCAGAAGGATGAATATCAAGGAGCTATCTGGGCTTGAAAAAGCATGGAAAATACTACAGAATCCCTTTCTGGAGAAAATTCCTTTCTGGAGAAAAAAAGAACTAAAATCTAACCAAGTTGAAATCAAAAGAGCTATTAATGAGGTGCAATTAAAAATGGAGGCTCTTACTGCTAGGATAAATGAGACAGAAGGGAGAATTAGTGATATAGAAGAGTAAATGGTGGAGAATAAAGAAGCTGAGAGACTAAATGATTAGTTGAACACAAAGGGAGAATTTGAGAGATAAAGGATACCATAAGACAAAACAATATTAGAATAATTGGGATCATAGAAGAATAAGGAAGAGACAGAGGGGCAGAAGGTATATTGGAGAGAATTATAGTAGAGAATTTCCCTAATGTGACAAAGGGAACAAGCATCAAAATCCAGGAGGCACAGGGAACGCCCCCCTCAAAATCAATATAAATATATCAACCCCCGTCATCTAATAGTAAAACTTACAAGACTCAGTGACAAAGAGAAAATCCTGAGAGCACCTGAGGGTCCTGAGACCACACTGTCCCCACAAGAGCCCCATACCCTGCTTAGCCTCTGGAGCCACATCCCTCAGTGAAGCGACTTCTAAAGGTTCCAATTTTGTGCTCTGCTGCTCTACCACTTGCTGGGAGCCAGCCCCTACCCCTGCAGTCTGTCTTCCCATATGTTGCTTTGGATTGACTTCTCCACACATCCTGCCTTCCAGAAAGTAGTTACTTTTCCATTCCTAGAATTGCTGCTCTTCTTCTCTTTGATCTCTTGTTGAGTTTGTACGTGTTCAGAATGATTTGATAACTATCTAGCTGAACTCTTGGGACCTGATGATATTTAGGTCTCCCATTCCCCCACCATCTTGCTCTTCTCTCCCCCATATTCCTTGTTCTTGTTCAAGTCCATTTTTCCTGCTTTAGTAAATATTAATGATCTTTAAATTTAAGGCAAGTATACTAGTCAAAACTTTAACTTGTATTAGTTCTACCCACACCTCATTTGAATTGTTCTGCCAGCTCTTTTCATGTCTTATAATCATGGTAAGGATTCTTGCAAAAACTTCTCTAAATTGTTGAACTCCTTCAGTAAATGAATATTAGTAATTTTTCTAAAAGTCTTTCGGTATTGTTGCTTCCCCACTTTTTTTTTTTTTAGCTAAGCATTTTAACTTAACCTCTACTTCTATTTAGGCTGGGTAGTACACCATTAGAAGTCATATTGGGTTTCTATTGCAGTTAAATGGGATTTTTCTCACTTAAAGCAGTCTGGATCTCTTTATTTTAAGGCTGTGTTTCATTTTAAAAGACCAAATACAATGTAATGAATGGGAAGTTGGTATTTTGATTATAAAATATTAAAAGGACATGATACTTCAGAGCCAAGCAAAAACAGAATACATCTTAAAATATAAATTTATTTTTATTATTCCTATTATATGATATATATAAAACATATATAATATATAATAATATATTATTATTAAATTATTTTATTATTTGCCCCCCCCAGTCATCGGAGGGCAAAAATCCTGGATTCTAATGCTAATCGTGATCAAAATTGTAAACCGTAGACGTAGAGGGATAATTGTGTGTCACATTTTGTTCTAATTACTTAACATGGATTAAACCATTCAATCCTAAAACCACCCTATAACACCACCCTTATTTTAGGAATCAGGAAACAGACGTGGATACAATAAGCCCCTTTTGTAAAGTTACTGAGCCAATAAGTGTTAGAGCCTATTTTTGAACCATAGATTTGGGACTCAAGGCCACTGTGTACAACTGTTGGAAGATTCATAGTTGAGTTTGAACACAACCTTGCTTCAGTGCACTAGGGGGAGAAGCACTTAGCCTCTCTGTACCTTCATAATTTTCAAATGAAAAGTATACAAAATTCTTGCTGATTGCTGAGAACTTGGCTACTCAATATTCCTCCATTGTTCCCCTGGGGAATCAGTCCAAAATTTTCTTTGTCTGTTGAACTTCTAAACCCTACTTTCACAGAGCAAACAGCACACTAGATGGGAATTCCCCGCTTTTTGGTTTATAAAGCACCTCCTCATTTCTCTACATCAGCACTCATTCACTAATTTCAGAAGACCAATTCTTTCATTTCATTTCATTCAATTCTTTCATCAGGATAGGGTCTAGGGTGAAGCACCTATGGTACAAAATGTAACGAGGCATCCATTCAGGTCATGTAAGCTCAGAGGTGGAGCTCTCTTTGATAATTTTAAAATGTTTCTGCCTGTGTGTACTTCACTTTTCTAGACTAAGAGCTCCTCCACAGGAGAGCCACTGTCCTGTTTCTCTCTGCTTCTCCATCTGGGCCACCATTAGAAAGACTCTCCTAAGAAAATTCTCAGACCTACTGGTTTGGAATCTTGATATGCTGAGCCAAGAAATCTGTGTGTTTAAGAGACTTCACAAACCATCTTGATTTGCAGACTGGAATGAGCATTACTGCTCTAAAGCCTATCTTTAACATTAGCATGTAGCAAACGCTAAATAAATATTTGTTGAGTGCATGAAGATAAGTTTTAAATGCTAAATGCCAGTGGAGAATCTTGGCAGACACACTTTAGCTAGGTGATTATAAAAATGAACAGAATTCCCCTGCAGAGACATTGAATTGGACAAAGCATTACTTCTTTTTATTTTTTTCCCACAAATGCATAAGCTCAGTTGAATCTTAAGAAATCATCAGTCCCAAATGGAGGGACATTCTACAAAATATGTAACCAATCTTCCTCAAAAGAGTCAATAATGAAAAACAAGAAAAGAATGAGGAACTGTTGCAAGCTGCATGAGACTAAGGAGATTTGACAACAAAATGTAGTGTAAGATCCTGGGTTGGATCCTGGAATCAAATAAAAATATTAGAAAAATAAGCAAAATCTAAACAAGCTCTTCACTTTACTAAATATTTGTAACAGTTATATTGAGGTTAATTTTTTTAATTTGATAACTATTTTCTGGTTTTAGAAGTTAGTAACATAAGAAGAGGCTGGGTGAAGTATACATGGAAGCTCTAATATTTTTGGAGCTTTTGTAAAATAAGAAAGATTTTAAAAATAACTAAATAGAAAACAAGTAAATGTAACTGAATAGGATGTTCTGAAGGGAAGGTAAGTCTAAAAGGACATAATTTAACATAGAAATTAAATAGAATGAGTAGAAATTACAAAATGATGGTCTCATATTTTCATCAAAACTCCTTATTTTGCTTCACATTCTTACTGAGATATAATCCAAATATCATAGTATTCACCTAGTTAAGATGTCCAAGATAATGATTTTTATTAAGTTCCCAGATATGTACAATCATGTCCAAAATCTAATTTAATATATTTTCATTTACCCTTAAAAAACCTCATACCCATAACTGTTACTTGATGTCTCCCCTTTTTTCTGCTCCCTACCCCATCCTTAAGCAACCACTAGTATACCTTCCTTTTGTGAATATTTCCTTATTGTAGACATTCCATATAAATGGAGTTATACAGTCTGTGGTCTTCTTTGGCAAACATCTTTGTTCAGCATAATGTTTGTATGGTTCAGGTCATGTTGCAAATGAATACTTCGTTTTTATTGCCAATAATATTTAATTACTTAACATTTAGTTTCTCTGTTAATCAGTTGATATGTAAGTCATGTTTGGGGGTGATTTTTCTGATAGCTTATTGTAAAATATTAGGATAGAATACTCTCTCAGCCTCCTGTGTTCTATGCATATCTTGCTTCAGTATGTGAAATCTTGGGGTGAAGTGTGCTCTCCAAGTACCTCAAACTGTGTTATTTATTTATATGATATTATTAAAACACCTTAACATTGAGTCAAGAATTGTCCCAGAATGATTGATAGAAAAATTCAAATGTGGATTATTCTATATCCAAATTGGTAGCTACTATTTCAGGAGAGCTGTGCAGTGAATCTCCTTAATGAATAAATATGATAAGGAAAAATATATAATACATCCAAGATTGCCATTGTCAAATTTTGAGAAAATGGAATTTTTTTTGTGGAAACAAACATATTTCATGCTTGTCATTGAGTTTTCCTTATTCGATCCAAGGATTAAATGAAATTCTTATGTAATAGTAAGCAATATAAAATGTGTCATTTATACAGCCTGTTAATTAAACAAATGGTTTCACTTAAGAGCAGATTACTAAAGTATTTCACTTTCACTGAAACTGATTTATATATTTAAGCATACTTTACTAGCAGTGGTTATAAGACATAAGGAAATGTAAGGAAAAAAAGCACTCATTTAAGAATCCTGTGGTTTTGCTCAGAAAAAGGGAGCTAAGATGGCAGCATAGTAGGAGAACCATAGGCTTTTCTTGTCCCCTAACTATAAGTAGGTAACTATAAAATCATTCTGAACACACAAGAAATCAACCTGAGAACAGACAGACAAATTACACAAAAAGAGTGAGAGAAGAAGCCACATTAAGGAAGGTAGGAAGGGAGAGATGAGGTTTAGGGTAGAAATGGGTCATGGGTGCCACAGAGAGGAGGGAACCATGGTTGTGGAGAAAGATGAGAGAGAGTGGAGCACACAGGGATACTCACAAGGAGAACACATTCCCAAAGTCATTGGGTGGCAAACGAGAGAAGCAGATTTTCATGAGTTTTTGCAAACAGCAGGACTCAAAGACTGAAGTTTTAGAGGTCCATAGTCTTGACTAGTATAGATCCCTGAGGTTCTACCCTGCTCTTGGAGAGAAGGCATGCAAGGAACTCAAGGCAGATGGCGTTTCTGAGGATCACCTAAGGCACATGGGGAGAGAATTTTTGCTCTTTTTGGAATGCATCTACAAGACATGGCATTCATAGAGATGACTCTTGGAACAAAAGAACCTATGGGCACCATTTCCTTCCCTCATCCCTCCTGCATAGGAACAGAACTACTTGCAGAGGGCACCTAATCAAAACACTGGCTCTTTTGCCTGCCTTCCTCCAAATCCCATGCTCCTGTTCTCTCACAACTGCTCTTTTTTATCAAATCTGCATCTGTTTCAGTGGAGTGAGACCCTCTCCCAGAAGATCAGTGCAGGTCCTACCACACCATGTCCCTAAAGTTTAGCGTTTAAAAAGTCAGCCAGCTTGGCATGGATAGATCCCCAATTGCACTGCCCTGCCCAGGCAGGCAAGCACCCCAAAGACAGTGTGGAAACAGCAATCCAAAAAATGCCTGGAACACATGAGGGGAAATTATTCACTTTTCTAGAAGTGCTTCCCTGAAAGCAGCAAACACAGAGAGCTCTGTCCAGGGACAAAGGAGCTAGCTGGTACAATTCTCGTCCCTGTCTCTCAGCAAAAGCCAACTTTAGTAAATAGTACAGCACCAACACTGGCTGCCTGATCTGCTTACCAAGTTCCGATCCCCTGTGCTCTGCTGATACTACATTTCTCTGGAAAATGTGCCTAACTCCTAATGCCCCAGGCTCCTTCCCTAAAAGACCAGCCCAAAACCCTTGTATGCGTCACGTCTACTAACCACAGAGTTCTGCAAGGGTTCAGTTCTGGTGGAAGGAGCACCAGATGTCATTTAACAAGCAGACCAGAGCACACTCTAAAACTTGCATACTCTGGTCAAGATCCAAACCTTCTCCACTACAGGCATGTAGCACCTCAGCAGACAACTGGTCGGAAGGATAGAGCAGCCAAGACACAGCAGCAGAGTACATACAGCACACACCAGAAACACTCCTTGAAGCGCTAGCCCCTGGACACTGTAAAACCTCTTCTACATAAAGCCATTGTTCTCAGGAGCAGAAAATATAACAGGCTTTTCTAACAGACAAGACAGAGACTTAGACAAAATGTGAAGACGGGGGAATTCATTCCAAAAAGAAAAAACTACAAATGGTCATCTCCAGAGACCTGGCCTGAAGCATAGAGCAGCCACAACACAATAGCACAGCACAAACACCCACTGGAGACACTCTCTGAAGCACTAGGACCTGGGCACTGCATGACCTCTTCATAAAGTCATTACTCTTGGAGCAAGTGCCATAATAGACTTTTCTAACACATAGAAGAAGACAAAAATGCCAAGATTGAGGAATTCATCACAGATGAAAGAGCAAGATAAAGTTATGGCCAATTATCTAAGCAGAACAGATAAAAGTAACATGACTGCTGGAGAATTTAAAGCAGTAATCATGAAGATACTGCTCAGCTTGAGAAAGCATGGAAGACATCAGGGAGACCCATACCACAGAGAAAAAGCTGAAAAATAACAAAGAAATTAATATACAATAAGTGAGACTCAAAACATATGTATGGGTGAGTGAGTGTGTGTGTGTGTGTGTGTGTGTGTGTGTGTGTGTTGGATATAATGAGCACAAGCATGGAAGAAACAGAAGAACTAATATATGTTAGACAAAATAGATAATAGAAACTGATGAAGCGGGACAAAAGGGAAAAAAAAGTTTATGGAACATGAAAATAGACTTAAGGAATTCAATGACTCCATCAAATATAATAACATTTGTATCTGAGGAGTCCCAAAAGAAAAAAAGAGAGAAAAGGGGGAAGAAGTTTTATTTGATGCAATAATAGGTGGAAACTTCCTTAATCTGGGGAAGGAAACAGTCATTAGATCCAGAAGACACAGGGAACTTCTATCAAAATCAGCAAAAGCAAACCAACACCAAGAAACATTGTAGTTAAATCTGTAAAATATAGTGATTTAAAAAAAAATATCCTAAATGCAATGAGACAAAAAAGGACCTATAAGGCTAGCTGGAAATTTTTCAACAGAAGCTTGGCAGCCAGAAAAGTGTGGCATGATATTCATTGTGTTGAATGGGGAAAATATGCAGCAAGAATATCCAGCAAAGCTGTCATTGGAAAAGAAAGACAGATAAAGAGTTTCCATGACAAGAACTAAAGTAGTTTGTGACCACTAAACCAGCCCTAAAAGAAATAATAAAGGGGACTCTGCATGGTAAGAAACACCAAAAGTGAGAAAGACTAGAAAGGAACAGAGAAAATCTCCAGGCACAATGACAAAACAAGTAATACATGGCACTAAATTCATATCTATCAGTAATCAAATTGTAAATGGACTAAATGCTCAACTTTTGGGTGTCAAAGCAAGGGCACAGAGGACTGTAGGGGGAGGGAGAGAAATTTGAAGAGGGAAAAATCAAAAAGGGAGATGAACCATGAGAGAACAAGGACCCCAGGAAACAAACTGAATGTTCCTGCACAATGAAGGAAATAAGAAAACTAAAAGCTACTTATGAAATGGGAGAGAATATTTGCAAAAATATTTGCAAAAAAGACATACCTGATGAAAGGTTAGTATCCAAAACTATGAAGGACTCATAAACAATACCCCAAAACTAAATAATCCATTTAAGAAATTAGCAGAAGACATGAATAGACATTTTTCCAAAGAAGACATCCCGATGGCTAACAGACACATGAAAGATATTCAACATCACTTGGCATCACAGAAATACAAATCAAAACTATAATGAGATACCACCACACACCTGTCAGAATAGCTGAAATTAACAATACAAGAAACACAGGTTTTGGCGAGGATGTGGAGAGAGGGGAACCCTCTTAACACTGTTGGTGGAAATGTAAACTGGTATAGTTTCACTCTGGAAAATAGTATGGAGATTCCTTAAAAAGATAACAATAGAGCTACCCTAAAGTGGTGCATGTGAAGCTCAGTAGGCTGAGTGTCTGGCTTTTGGTTTCAACTCAGGTCATGATCTCAGAGTTGAGATCAAACCCCATGTGCTGGGTGTAGAGCCTGCTTAACATTCTCTCTCTCTCTCTCTCTCTTCATCTGCCCCTGCCTGCCCCCCACCTTTTTAAAAAGATCTTATTTATTTATTTGACAGAGAAAGCGAGCAAGAGAGCACAGTGACAAAGCAGAAGAAGAGAGAGAAGCAGGCTCCCTGCTCTTAGGACCCCAAGATCATGAACTGAGCCAAAGGCAGATGCTTAACCTACTGAGCCATCTAGGTGTCCTTTCCCTCTCTTAAAAGACAAAGAACCTATGACCCAGCAATTGCACTACTAGGTGTTTACCCAAAGGTACAAAAATACCGATTCTAAGAGGAAGATACACTTCTAATGTTTATAGCAGAATTATCAACATTAGCCAAATTATGGAAAAAGCCCAAATGTCCATTGACAAAGGAATGGTTAAAGAAGGTGTGCGTGTGTGTGTGTGTGTGTGTGTGTGTGTGTGTAATGGAATATTAGTCATAAAAAATAATGAAATCTTACCACTTACAGCAATGCATTTGAAGATAGAGAGTATTATGGTTAGCAAAATAAGTCAGTCAGAGAAAGGCACATACCATCTGATTTCACTCATATGTGGAATTTAAGAAACAAAACATATAAATATTAGGGAGTAAAGGAGCAAATCAGGTAACAGACTCTTAACTACAGAGAACAAACTGACAGTTACTGAAGGGGAGTGGGTAGGATGATGTGTATAATAGGTAATGTTATATTAAGGAGGGCACTTGTGATCAGCATTGGATGCTGTATGTAACTGTTGAATCACTAAATTCTACACATGAGACTATTATTATACAGAAAGGTAACCAACTGGAACTTAATAAAAATCTGGAGAAAGAAATAAAAGAATACTGTAGTTATGTTCAATTATGAAGTATATCATTGAAAACTCAGATATTAGCAAAATGGTGACGTAGAAACTCCAAACTCTTTTTTTAGGACCTCCAAACTCCTATCCTTCCATATAAATGTAAAAATACAACCAGAATGATTAGAACCAACTTTCTCAGAATTTTAGAAAATAGTGAAACATCAAGCAAACAAGAAAACATTGAATCAATGAAAAAGACAACTTTAAAATGGTAAGAAAGCTTAGGTAGTTCCTCTCAAACATGGCAGTAATCTTAAAGTGGCAGCAGCTCTGTTCGTAGTCTCTGGATCTAAGGGAGCAGAACAGACCTTTTCATAAATTTTTGTCAGTGTCTACTCTAACTTATCTGGGGCTAGTCAAAGGACTGATAAAAGGAGCTCATCTTTGTTTCACCTAAAGCTGAACTTTCTACTTAGGGGAAGTGGGGGGGCCGGGGTATTGCTTAAACACATTGTAAAGCAATTGGATATACTCAGTCTCCTGGGACAAAAGACTACAATTGATTCATGCAATGGACCACCTAAAACCTAAAGGGAGATGAGGGTTGGGTTTTTGTTTGTTTTGCTTGACTCTGTTTATTTGCTGTTTTTAGGAAAATAGGGCTTTCAAAAGTGGCCATTAACTCAGACAAGTCAGAGATAATGATAATGAAAAGGTTTGGGACCAGTGTTTTTGGTGTATTTGTTTTGTTTGTTTTTCTTCTTTTACTTTTAAGTTATTAGCATTTTAGGAAATATCAGTCAAAACAGTGGCTGGACATAATCTAAGCCTAAATACTCAAGAACAGCAAAATTGGGGTTAGGGAAGAAATTTGAACTTGAAATTTACCACATTTGTGGTATTCAAATTCAATTTTCAATAACAAAAAACCACACAACATAACAATAAAACAGCAAAGTATGGTCCAATCAAAGAAAACAGATTAAGTCAAAACTAACTTCTCTGAATAACGCAGACATTAGATTTTTTTAGACTTTAAAATAACTATCTTAAATATTTTCAAAGAACTAAAGGAAATTATACATAAGGAACTAAAGGAAATCAGGAAAACAATGTCTGAACAAAGTGAAATAACAATAATGATATAGAAATTATTTTTTAAAAAGAGCTGAAAACTATAATAACCGAAGTGAAAATTCATTGGAGGAGTTCTTGAGCGGATTGAACAGAAGAATGGGTAAAGTTCATGATACGATTTTTGAAATTATCCACTTGAGGAGCAGAAAGAAAAAGAAAAATGAAGAGAACGTAAGGGACCTACAGACTTATGCTTTATCTGTCCAGAAGAAGGAGAGATGAAGGACACAAAAATAATACAAAGAAACACCCAAATATGATTAAAACATGAACTTACACATGTAAGAGGCTGAACCAATACCAAATTAGATTAGCTCAAAGATATATCCATTTTTGAAACAAAGGTGGAATCTTGAAGGCAGTAAAAGAAAAGGGACTTCTCATATAGAAATAATCCTCAATAAGATTAGCAACTACTGTCCCATCAGAAACCGTGTAGAATAGAAGGCAGTGTCATAACATATTTGAATGTTGAAGGAAAAATATCTTATAACCAAGGATGTTATATCTGTCAATGCTGTCATTCAAGAATGAAGGAGAAATTGTGGCATTCCTAAACACAAAAGCCATTCTGTTTGTTTCTAGTAAACATTTCCTACAAGAAATGTTAAAGGAGGAAGTCCTTGAGACTGAAATGAAATAATAATAGACTAATTCCAAATAATAATGTAGGTAAATATAAAAGCCAGTATCATTGTAATTTTTATTTGTAACTATTTTCCTATCTGATTTAGAAAGTAAATGCGTAGCCTGGCCTGAACCCGGGTCCTGGCCTCTCATCTTACTTTCTGAACAGCATGAGCTTCACCACGCACTCCACCTTCTCTTCCAACTATCAGTCCCTGGGCTCCGTGCAGTAGCCCAGCCACTGGGTGCGGCCCGTCAGCAGCGTGGCCAGCGTCTATGCAGGTGTGGGGTGCTCATGCTCCCAGATCTCCATATCCCACTACACCAGCTTCCGTGGCAGCTGGGGGTCCAAGGGCCTGGCCGCTGGGATGACAGGGGGTCTGGCCGGCAGAGGGAGCATCCAAGGCAAGAAGGAGACCATACAAGACCTGAATGAACACCAGGCCTCCTACTTGGAGAGGGTGAGGAGCCTGGAGGCAGATAATCACAGAATGGAGATGAGAATTCGGGAACACCTGGAGAAGAAGGGACCCCAGGTCAGAGACTGGGGGCATTGCTTCAAGACCATCGAGGAGCTGAGGGCTCAGGTCTTTGCAAGTTCTGTGGACAGTGCCCACATTGTTCTACAGATTGACCATGCCCGTCTTGCTGCTGCTGACGTCGGAGTCAAGTATGAGCTGGAGCTGGCCATGTGCCAGTCTGTGGAGAGTGACATCTACGAGCTCCACAAGGTCATCGATAACACCAATGTCACTAGGCTGCAGTTGGAGACAGAGATTGAGGCACTCTCAAAGAGAAGTTGCTCTTCATGAAGAAGAACCATGAGGAGGAAATAAAAGGTCTACAAAACCAAATTGCCAACTCCAGGTTGACTGTGGAGTTGGATGCCCCCAAGTCTCAGGACCTCAGCAAGATCATGGCAGACATCCGGGCCCAGTATAAAGAGCTGGCTCAGAAGAACCGAGAGGAGCTGGACAAGTACTGGTCCCAGCAGATTGAGGAAAGCACCACAGTGGTCACCACACAGACCGTGGAGATAGGAGAGGCTGAGATGACCCTCACAGAGCTGAGACATACCGCCCAGTTCTTGAAGATCAACCTGGCCTCGGTGAGAAACCTGAAGTCCAGCTTAGAGAACAGCCTCAGGGAGATCGAAACCTGCTACGCCATGCAGATGGAGCAGCTCAATGGGGTCCTGCTGCACTTGGAGTCTGAGCTGTCCCAGACCCTGGTGGAGGGGCAGCTCCAGGCCCAGGAGTAGTAGGCCCTGCTGAATGTCAAGGTCAAGCTGGATGCTGAGATCGCACCTACCGTCGCCTGCTGGAAGATGGGGAGGACTTTAATCTCAGGGACGCCCTGGACAGCAACAGCTCCATGCAGACCATCCAGAAAACCACTACCTGCAGGATTGTGGACGGCAAGGTCGTGTCCTAAACCAATGACACCAAAGTTCTGAGGTGTTGAGGGAGCAGAAGCAGGGTACACTTTGGGAAGCAGGAGGCCAAGAAAAAGTTCCAAGGTCGAAAAGAAAAAAGAAAAGAAGAAAAGAAAAGAGAAGAGAAGAGAAGAGAAGAGAAGAGAAGAGAAGAGAAGAGAAGAGAAGAGAAGAGAAGAGAAGAGAAGAGAGAGTAAATGCATAAAACAACAATTATGTTAATGGACACATCCAACAGAAGATGTGTTCCATAACAATAATTTTAAAACCGAGGGTAGATATATATAAGAACCACTTTTTTTGTATACTATTGAAATTAAGTTGGTGATACTCAAACTAGATTTTTATAAATTTACAGTATTGATTGTAATCTCTAAGATTGTCACTAAGAAAATACATTTAAAGCATAATCAGAAAAGAAAAAAGACGAAGAAAAAGAAAGGAGGAGAAGAGGTTGAAGGCAAAATACAAAAATAAAGAAGAGTAGTAGAGGAATTAAGGGAAAAAAAGCATCTAAGACATATAGAAAACATAGCAAAATGGCAAAAGTAAGTAATTATGTTAAATATAAATGAATTAAGCTGTTCAAATAAAAGAGAATGGAAAAGAAGTTTTTTAAAAAAGGAATACAAGAGTATGCTGTCTACATTTTAGGGTCAATATTTCAAGTAGGATGGAAGTGAAAGAATGAGAAGAGACATCACATGCGAATAATGAACAAAAGAGAGCTAGGAAGTCTATACTCGTATCACAGTGAAGAGTATTGAAGTCAAATTTTGTTATAGGAGACAAAAAAGGGCATTATTTATTGATAAAATGGTCAATTAACCAAATAGATATTGCAGTTATAAATATGTACACAGCTAAAAATAAAACCCCAAACTCTACTAAGCAAATCTGATAGAATTGAAGGGAGAAATAGAAAGTTATACAATAATAGTTGGGGACTCAGTATCACATTTTAAATAATAAATGGAACAATTACAAGATTAATAAATAAATACAACATATGAGCAATAATATAAAACAATTAGTCAAAAAAATACATACAGAATATTCCACCTCACAACAAAATATATATGTTCTGAAGAATATGTGGAGAATTATCCCGGATAGACCATATTTTGAGCACAAATTTTAAAAGGTTAAAATTATACAAATTTCTTCTTCCCTGTTATATAAAATTACAAACCCAGAAGTCATAACACAAAATCCACAATTTGTACAAATTAAGAGGCACAGCACACTCTTTTAAAAAAAAATTGTTTTTGTATTTTTACAAAATAGACAAAGCAGATCTAAAACTGCACCTTTGGTTGCATGGGCGGGTCAGTCAATTAAGAAGCCAACTCTTTAAGTCAAGCAGAGAGAGTCAATTATCATATGGTTTCACTGATTTGTGGAGCATAACAAATAGCATGGAGGACAAGGGGAGATGGAGAGGAGAAGGGAGTTGAGGGAAATTGGAAGGGGAGGTGAACCATGAGAGACTATGGACTCTGAAAAACGATCTGAGAATTTTGAAGGGGTGGGGGGTGGGAGGTTGGGGGCACCAGGTGGTGGGTATGGTAGAGGGCACGGATTGCATGGAGCACTGGGTGTGGTGCAAAAATAATGAATACTGTTATGCTGAAAAAATAAAAAATTAATTAAAAAAAAAAAAAAGAAGCCAACTCTTAATTTTGGCTCAGATTATAATCTCAAGGTTAAGATTTTGAGGCCTGTGATCCCCAGTCAGCACAGAGTCTGCTGGAGAACCTCTTTCTCTCCCTCTGCTGCTCTCCTCCTCTCACACACTCTCATGAACTGTCACTCTCTCTCTCAAAAATAAATAAAATCTTTTTGAAAATAATAATAATAATAAAACTGCACCTTCAGGAAGAACCATTTGTTCTTAGCAGTCTTGTATCTCTCCTTGAACTTGCATTTAAGAGCAGGATCTCTGAAGTCATCCTTGTTATTATAGTTTTCTCCAAGGGGATAGCCACACAGAATCTTCATGGTCATGAGATGATTACAGTTATAAACTTTCACAAAAGACTTGATCTTTGAGCTCTTGGTGTTTTCTTTTTGTCTATGGCAGCTGTCACTTTGCAGGAATAGTGATCAATTCCAGTCACCAAAGCATGTTTTTCATGGTTACCACTTTGTGTCCTGAGTGGTCTTCACAGCAACTACTCAAACCTATGGCAGAAAAGAAATTAACAGCACACTGTTAATAAACAATCATTGTGACAGAAAATAAACCACATTAGCAGGAACCAGAGGTATACTTTCTGTTTATATTCTTACTTATGTTCAGTATATAACTTCTAGTAATGGTTCAAGAACCCAAAGCCATAAATAGCTGCATCTATAGACAAGGGAAATATTGTGTTCTATCTAAATTTTAAAATCTTTCTTTATTCTAAAATTAATATGGAGAACGAAATTCTTCGGTTACTTGAACTCTGTCTATTTGCGTCCAGCCCATAGAAATTCTAAATATATTAAACTGATGAAATTGTTAAATGGGTTGATAAAATGGAATATATGTTTGATTAAAACAAACTAATATTATATGACTAAAACACTAAAAGTTGTTGCTATTTAATGAGCATTGGTCAGATTTGAAGATAGTTTTTTAAATATTTATTTTATCAAAAAATAATTTTAATGTCTTTATTTCTTAAAATGCCAGTAACATCACCATAACAAAAATACAAATGTCCTTTTTGATAATACATATATGTATGTTTTGCCTTCTTACACTTTAGATACCATTTGAGAGAAATATACATAGAAATATATATAGCTGAGAATTTTTAACTTTTAACTTGTTAGTTCTTCATACATACAAAGAAAAGATTAGTTAACTAAAGATAATTTAGATAAACACTTAATTGTACTGTTCACAGCAATTGCAGAGGTATTAAATGTGGGCATATAAACATACAGATATATACACACATATGTAAGTGTGTGTATACATATGTATATGCTCAAAATATGTGTGTGTGTGTGTGTGTGTGTATACATATATACATATATGCTCAAAATAATCATGTATTTTCCATATATTTTAAAAGATTACAATTCAGATAATTTATTTTGGTACATATTCTGTTAATAAAGGGTTAAAGCAATTTACATATATTTTAAAAATAACATTAAAAGTTTTAATGTATACCTGTTTGCATATTTATTTATATGTCTACCCATCACCAAATGTATTCACATAAAGGTAGATTAACATCTTTACTATAATTTTTACATTTATAATGTACCCAAGGAGTAAATAAAAAATTGAGTGTTTTATACACTATCACTGAGTTATTTTATGCCCAGAAGAATAGAGGTTTCTTCTTCTTTTTCTTTAATTTTTTATTTGTAAATATCACATCTAGTGATTTTTAGTTTCAGGGATAGAAGTGAATGATTCATCAGTTGCATACAATATCTATATAATACCTGTTCATTCCATTAAGTGCCCTCCTTAATACCCAATTACTCTTTACACCTACTGACCTCCCCTCTAGCAACCCTCACTTTGCTTCCTAGAATTAACTTCCTAGAATTAACTTTTAAGTTTTGCTACCCTCTCTATTTTCATCTTACTTTATTTTTCCTTCCCTTCCCTATGTTCATCTGTTTGTTCCTTAAATTCCACATACAACTGAAATTATATGGTATAACTGACTGACTTATTTCGCTTAGCGTGATACAGTCTAGTTCCATCTAGGTTTTGGTATCTCTATATATATCAAGACGAATATATCATGTCTTCTTTATCCATTCAGCTGTCAGTGGACATATGGGCTTTCTCAATAATTTAACTCTGATAGAGATTGCTTCTATAAACATTGGGGTGCACGTGTCCCATTGAATTACTTTGTATCCTTTGAATAAATACCTAGCAGTACAATTGTTGGGTCATAGGATAGTTCTATTTTTAACGTTTTGATGCTCCTCCATACTGTTTTCCAATAATGCACCAGTGTGCATTCCCACAAACAATGTAAAAGGGTTTCCCTTTCTCTGTATCCTTGCCAACATCTATTGTTTCCTGAGTTGTTAATTTTAGCCATTCTGACTGTGAGACCACAGTGATTTCTATTTCCCTGATGCCAAGTAATGTTGAGCATTTTTTTTCATGTGTCTTTTACCATTTATATGTCTTTGGAGAAATGTCGGTTCATGACTTCTGCCAGTTTCTTGACTGGATTTTTTTGGTTTGGGTTTTTGAGTTTGATAAGATCTTTATAGATTTTGGCCCTTTATCTAATTAGTCATTTGTAACTATCTTCTCCCAACCAAAGGATGCCTTTTAGTTTTGTTAACTGTTTCCTTTGTTGTGCAAGATTTTTATCTTGATGAAATTCTTGGTTTTGTTCCTCTTGCTAGATACGTCTAGATATGTCTAGATAGGTCTAGATATGTCTGCTAGAAGTTGCTGTGGCTGAAGTCACAAAGGTTGTTGCCTTATTCACTACTATTTTGATGAATTCCGGCCTCACATCTAGGTTTTCCATCCATTTTTAGTTTATTTTTGTGTATGCTGTAAGAAAGTGGTCCAGTTTCGTTCTTCTGCATATTGCTGTCCAGTTTTCCCAATGCAATTTGTTAAAGAGACTCTTTTTTCCATTGCATATTCTTTCCTGCTTTGCAAAGATTAGTTGACCATAGATTTGAGGATTCACTTCTGGATTCTCTATTTTGCTGCACTGATCTCTGTGTCTGTTTTTGTATCAATACCGTACTGTCTAGATTATTACAGCTTTGTAATAGAGCTTGAAGTCCAGAATTGTGATGCCACCACGTCTGGATTTTTTTTTCAACATTCCTTTTGCTATATGGAGTCTTTTCCCATTCCATACAAATTTTAGGATTGTTTGCTTCAGCTCTGTGAAAAATACTCTGTGAAAAAAAGTATTTTGATAGGGATTGCATTGAATGTGTAGATGGCTTTGGGTAGCATCAACATTTTAACAATATTTGAAAAATAAATAAACAAACAAACAAACAAACAAACAAACAATATTTGTTCTTCCAATCCATGAGCATGGAATGTTCTTCCATCTTTTGGGTCATCTTCAGTTTCTTTCATAAGTGTTCTTTAGTTTTCAGAGTACAGATCCTTTACCTATTTGGTTAGGTTTATTCCTAGGTATCTTAAAGTTTTGGGTGCATTTGTAAATGGGATCGAGTCCTTATTTCTCTTGCTTCTGCCTCATTCTAGTGCATAGAAATCCAATTGGTTTCTGTGAATTGATTTTATATCCTGCCACTTTGCTGAATTCCTGTATCAATTCTCGCAATTTTTTAGTGGAGATTTTTGTATTTTTTATATAGAGTATCATGTCATCTGTGAACAGTGAGAGTTTGAATTCTCCTTTGCCAATTCAGATGCATTTTATTTCTTTTTGTTGTCTGATTGCTGAGATTAGGACTTCTAGTACTATGTTGAACAACATTAGTGAGAGTAGGCATCCCAGTCATGTTACTGACCTTAGGGGAAAAGCTTTCTGTTTTTCCCTATTGAGGATGATACTCACTGGGTGTCTATCATATAGCGCTATTATGGCATTGAGGTATGCTCCTTCTATCCCTACCTGGCAAAGAGTTTTTATCAAGAAAGGATGCTGTTTTCGTCAAATGCTTTTTCTGCATCTATTGAGAGGATCATATGGTTTTTATTCTTTTATGAAAGTGGTGTATCACATTGATTTGCAGATGTTGAACCACTCTTACAGCCTGGGAATAAATCCTACTTCATCATGGTGAATAATCCTTTCAATGTACTATTGGATGCTATTAGCTATTATCTTGTTGAGAATTTTTGCATCCGTGTTCATTGGGGATATTGGCATATAATTGCTCATGATATTATCTTATAATTGGGTTTCTATTTCTGTGGTGTTGGTTGTAATCTCTCCTCTTTCATTCATGATTTTATTTATTTGGATCCTTTCTCTTTTCTTTTTGATAAGTCTGGCCAGGGGTTTATCAATCTTATTAATTCTTTCAAGGAACCAGCTCCTAGTTTCATTGATTTGTTCTACTGTTTTGATTTGTTTCCATATCATTGATATCTTCCCTGATCTTCATGATTTCTCTTCTGCTGAATTTAGGCTTCATTTGGTGTTCTTTTTCCAGCTCTGGTGTGAGGTTAGGTTGGGTATTTGAGATTTTTCTTGTTTTTTTTGAGGAAGACCTGTATTTTCATATATTTTCCTTTTAGGACTGCCTACACTACATTCCAAAGGTCTTGAACTATCATATTTTCATTTTCATTTGGCTTCATATACTTTTTTAAATTCCTCTATAAATTCCTGGTTGACCCATTCACTCTTTAGTAGGATGTTCTTTAATCTCCATGAATTTGTCATCCTTCCAAATTTTTTTTTTTGTGGTTGACTTCATGTTTCACAATGTTGTAGCCTGAAAATATGCGTGTTATAATTTCAGTCTTGTTTTATTGGTTACATCTGATTTGTGACCCAGTATGTGATCTGTTCTGGAGAATGTTCCATGTGCATTTGAATGTGTTGTGCTGCTGGAGGATGAAATGCTCAGAATTTATCTGTGAAGTCCATCTGATCCAGAGTGCCATTCAAAACCCTTGTTTCCTTGTGGATCTTCTGCTTATATGATCTGTTCATTGCTGTGAGTGGGGTGTTAAATTTCCCTACTATTATGATATTATAATAAATGAGTCCTGTTAATTTTGTAATCAATTGGTTTATATACTTGTGTGCTCCCAAGGTGGGGGGAATAAGTATTTACAATTGTTAGATATTCTTGTTGGAGAGACAACTTTAGTATGATATAGTATCCTTCTTCATCTCTTATTCATTTTTGGTTAAAAATCTAACTCGTCTGATATAAGGATTGCTAGTCCAGCTTTCCTTTGATGTGCATTGGCATAACAAATGGTTCTCCATCCCCCCACTTTCAATCTGGTGGTGGCTTTGGGTTTAAAATGTGTCTCCGGGTATCAGGCTTAGCGAAATAAGTCAATCGGAGAAAGACAACTATCATAGGATCTCCCTGATATGAGGAAGTGGAGATGCAACATGGGGGGTTAAGGGGGTGGGAGAAGAATAAATGAAACAAGATGGGATTGGGAGGGAGACAAACCATAAGTGACTCTTAATCTCACAAAACAAACTGAGGGTTGCAGGTGGGAGGGGCGTTGGGAGAAGGGGGGTGGCGTTATAGACATTGGGGAGGGTATGTGCTATGATGAGTGCTGTGAAGTGGGTAAACCTGGCGATTCACAGACCTGTACCCCCGGGGATAAAAATATATTATATGTTTATTAAAAATAATTAAAAAATAAATTTAATTTAAAAAAATAAATAAAATGTTTCTCCGGTAAGAGTGTATCACTGGGTCTTGTGGGCTTTTGTTGTTGTTGTTGTTCATTTGTTTGTTTTTATCTAATCTGATACCTGTGTCTTTTGATTGGAACATTTAACTCATTTACATTCAGAATAACTATTGAAAAATATAAATTTAGTGCCATTTTATTACCTGTAAACTGACTGTTTTTGTGTATTTTCTCTGTTCTTTTCTGGTCTGTGTTATTTTTGGGCTCTCTATTCAATCAAAGGATCCCCTTTAATATTTCTTACAGGGCTTGTTTAGTGACCACAGATTATTTTAGATTCTGTTTATCCTGGAAGCTCTTTAGTTCTCCTTCTATTCTGAATGACAGCCTTGCTGGATCAAGGATATGTTTCCCATTTAGCACAATGAATAATACATACCAGTCCTTTCTGGACTGCCAGGTCTTTGTGGACAGGTCTGCTGCCAGCCTTATATGTCTACCTACCCTTAAAGGTTAAGGACCCCTTGTCCCTGCTTTCAGAGTTTTTTTCTTTGTCTTTGAAATTTGCAAACTTCATTATTATATGTCAAGTTATTGACCTTATTGATTCTGAGGAGGGCGGTTCTCTGTACCTCTTGGACTTTAATGCCTATTTCCTTCCCCAGCTCATGGAAGTTCTCACCTATAATTTGTTCAAATAAACCTGCTACTGCTTTCTTCCACTTCTCATCTTCTAGGACACCTATTATTCAGATATTATTTTGCTTTATGGAATTGCTGAGTTCTCTAAGTCTCCCTTCATAATCTAATAGTTTCCTTTCTCCCTTCTTTCCAGCTTTCTTATTTTGTGTCATTTTGTCTTCTGTACACTACTCATACTTCTCCCTCATTCATTCTCATTTTTATGCCCTCCATTTGGAACTGCATCTCAGTTACAGCATTTGTAATTTCAGCCTGACTAGACTTTAGTTCTTTTATTTCTGCCATAAATGATTCTCTAGTGTCTTCTATGTTTTTTCCAAGTGCAGCTGGTATCCTTTTAATCATTTTAAATTCTCATTCAGATATCTTATATCCCTATTGATTAAATCCCTGGCAGTGAGTAATACTTCTTGGGGTTCTTTTGGGAGGGGTAATTTCTCTGTCTCGCGATTTTTTCCAGGAATGAAGAGAAGAAAGAAAGAGAAAAAAAAAAAAAACAGTAATAACAACAGAAACAAAACAAAACAAACTGAAAAAACAAATAACAAAAGAAGAAAAAAGAAACAAGAAACAAAGCAAAGTAAAACACTAGATCCTGGGTGTGTTTTGTTCTGCCTGTCTTAAAGAATAAGAGAGAAAGAAAAAAAAAAAAATATATATATATATACACACACAAAAAAATATAATTATAGAAATAAAATACAATGAAAGGAAACAAAAAATAAAACACATATATACATAACATATATACGTAAATAAAAATTTTAAATAGAATTCTAAAAGAGTTGAAAGAATAAAAAGAAAATTTAAAAGGGTAAAGAATTTTAAAAAGCAATGAATGCTATGTACATCCCTAAGAGATGAATCTTTGTAGCCCTATGGTCAGTAATCTTGGTGTGAGCCAGTTGTTCCTGCTGGTCTTCTGGGGGAGGGGCCCTTTGTGCTAATTCACGGGTGAACTTGCCCTAGAGGAAATGTGCCTCCAGTGTGTAGGGAGGCAAGATTCAGTGTAGGTGACTTCAGGCTCCACTAGGTGGTGCAATTTTGCTCCCTGAAGGCTTTCAGCACTGATGGGTGGGATGAATATGGTGGTTTCCATCTCTCAGCCCAGGAACTGAAAGTTCACACCCCCACTCTTCAGTGAGCCCTCACAGAAAAGCAGTCAAGTGCTCTTGTCTCCCCGGTTTCTGACAGAAATCTATGCTCATTTCTTCACCTTCACTTCATTTCTGTGAAGAAATGTTATCTGCATGCAACTAAGTGTCAAAACTCCAAATTTTATGGATTCCTGCAGAACAGACCCTCGCTGTTCCTCCCATGGGACAGAAAGGTTTCTACCCACACTTATGCCTATTGCTGGACCCCTGCCAGTAAATGGTTGCATGAGCAAGCAGTAATTTGCAGTTTATGGCAACACAGAGCAGGTGGCTGGCACCTAGACTTTCTTTCCCAGCCAGCTTCCCTACTCATATACCTTGAAACTCTGCTGTACTCAGGCACCCATTCTTTTTACAACCCTAGAAATTCTGAGGCTATGCAGTCCCACCTGGGATTCTGCCCCACTCTGCCACCTGACCACTTTTAAGTCAGGCACATCCCCCACTATAGCAGACTTCTAAAAGCTTCAGTTTTTGTGCTCTGCTTTTTATAATACTTTGCAGTAGCCTACTTAAGCAGGCTCCCCCCTTCCATTCTCTCCTCAGATAAATCATCCAAGATTCAAGTTTCCACACCACCTGCCTTCCAAAAAGTGTCATTATTCTATGTGCAGAATTGCAGCATTTCTTCTCTCAGATCTCAATTGATTTTGCAGCTGTTCAGAATGCTTTGATATCTAGCTGTATTTGAGAGACCAGACAAACTTAGGGTCCCCTACTCCTCTGCCATTTTAACTCCTAGAATAGAGGTTACTTCTTAAATAGATTTAATAGTGGTTTCCTTCAGTATCCTGACTTAATTTTATTTATTTATTTATTTATTTATTTATTTATTTATTTATTTATTTTATTTAATAATGATATTAAAATTCATCCTTAAATTTTAGTTCCCTAAAATTATTCTACACTTGGGATATCAGCTACTACCCAAATTTAATTTAATTTCTCAGAAATTAATGCCCATAAGAAAAAAAATGTTGCCAGTTTGCCAAAGTAAGAAAGCAAATATTTATACTGAGGTAAATGCACATTGGAAACTCCACAAATTCAGAATTCTTTGAGGACCAAGGGGTTTCTAAATCCAACAAAATCTTATAAAAACTTGGATAACAAAGTAAAAATATAAATAACACAAAGTCCACAAGAAACCAAAATTTAAATATGCTTTGCTGTTACTTAAGAGAGCTATTTAAAAAGCAAACACACACAAAATCTTTTAAAATGCAAACAACCAGAGGTGGTTATGCTTTAATGGAAATACTGTGCTATTAAAAAATAAACAAACAGAAAACCTGTTAACTAAGTCAGTTGCTACTGTAAAGATAGAAAAGGGATACTTGAGGAATGGAAAGAAACTGTTATTAACAGTCAGAAACCAGTAACAAGCCTTATATTCTCCCATTCCATAGGATGCCTCTTTGTTTTGTTGATAGTTGAAATCAAATGAAATATCACATTATACCACTTAGAATGGGTAACATCAAAATGACAAGAAAGAACAATTATTGGTGAGGATCTGGAGAAAAAGTAACCCTCATTCATCATTAGTGGGAATGTAAACTGGTACAGCTACTATAGAAAATATGGAGGTTCCTCAAAAAATTAAAATTGTAAATGCCATATTATCAAATAATTCCACTATTGGGAATTAATCCAAAGCACATGAAAACACTAATTTGAAGAAGTATGTGCATTCCAATGTGTATTGCAATAATATTTACAGTAGCCAAGATTTGGAAGCAACAGGCAGGTATAGAGAGTCGAGAGTATAAAGCTAAACTAAGTAAGTCAGAGTAAGAAAGGCACATACCACATGATTCCACTTATTAGTGGAATCAAAATATTTTTAAAAAAGAATAAGCAAAAAAAAAAAATCAGAATTGGACCTGTAAATACAGAGAACAAGCTGATTGTTGCCAGAAAGAAGGGAAGGAGGTAGACGGTTGGGCAAAATAGTTGAAGAAGAGTGGAATGAATAGGTCACAGGAATGAAAGCTATAGCATAAAGAATATAATCAATGGGATTTTAGTAGCAATATAGTATTGTACATAGCCTAATGTATAAATGTATCAATATCATTAAGTTGTACACCTATACTATACTTTAGTGCTATACTATACTATACTATAGTACACCTATGCTATAGGTGTACTACTATAGGCACATTAAAAAATATAAAATTATTTTAATATATATCATGTATAATATATATAATATTAAAATATTTTAATTAGGGAAATATTAACCTCTGTTCACCTGCCATTATTTGCCCAGGATTGCCATGTTTAGATAAATTATTTGGCCATAAAATAGTGATTCTTTAATCAGATCAATAAAACAGTTATTGCGGGAAGGTGGATGTGGCTCCTGTTCAACATTAAGATCATTTCAACCCCTGTGCTTCTCAAAGTATAAGTGGGAAATTAAAACTACTTAGTATTTCTATGTATTGAGCCCTACCAATAAGTATAAATATAATTGTATATATACCAATATATAAAATGCATGTGTACCATAAATGTATAATTTGCCCTTTAAACTATACTTTGCCAAATTTTTCCTCCATAGTAAGCAGTACTATTTATACATGAACTTATTTAAAGGATAGTGGTACATCATCTATTTTTATTTCTTTTACTAAGTGAGAAAAAAATTACTCTTATTGAAAACCCAGGGATTATAAGTATTGCAGACATTCTAGTAATAATTATTTCAAAAATTAGTGAAAGTCATTTAATATGATATTTTTCTCTTGTGGGATTGATGCTTAGACTTGGCACCAGAGAAATTATATTTTTAATATATGTGTGTGTTTGTGTGTGTGTGTGTATACGTGTGTGTGTATGTGTGTGTGTGTGTGTATGAAATATTCTTTATTGGCCATCAGCTATGAACCCAACTTTTCCTATATCAATAAGCAATCAAATAAAAAATACAGTAGCTGGGGCGCCTGGGTGCCTCAGTGGGTTAAGCCTCTGCCTTAGGCTCCGGTCACGATCCCGGAGTCCTGGGATTGAACCCCATATATGGCTCTCCACTCAGCAGGGAGCCTGCTTAGCCCTCTCTCTGCCTACCTCTCTACATTCTTGTGATCTCTCTCTGTCAAATAAATTAATAGAATCTTAAAAAAAAATACAGTAGCTTAGAAAAAAATTCATGGTATAATATTTAGAATTGAGGCGTTTTGACCTAGAGGACATATTTTAATCTGTTGAATACCTCTTAGTGTCAGAGAGACTGGATGACAAGTGAACTTTTAAAACATTCACAGATAATCAGAGGGAGGAAAGGAGGTGTAATAATAATAACAGAAGGTATATGTGAGGAAAGGACGAATTTCTTCATACATACACAAGTGTTCTAGTAATGCTTGACTCAAAATAGAAGTCCAAAAAATGTCATATGAATGTTTGTCAGTTTGGAGGTTTTATATATATTATATTTAAGTATTAACATTTTTAAAAAGAAAATTTATATATCAAATTAAAAATATAAAATTTATGTTCTATATTGTGTACTTAAAATATATTAATATATGCTTATAAATAGTAAACAATACTTCCTAAAGTACCTCTTATGGGTTTGATGTTAAGGGATAGAGCCCTTTTAAAGAATTCATTATGAACTAGAGAGATGCTCATTTCTCACCTTTGAATTGAAACTCAGTCTTTGGGGAAATAATATTTAGTGCTGTTAAATAAAAATTCAACCAGTGAAATTTGAACGTCTAATGAGCTTTATTAAAGGAATTGGGGAACATTCCCACCAGGAAGTAGAGGGGAGCTCCGAAGTCTGTAGAAAATGAACGGTTTTTAAAGGTAAAGAGGGAAGACAAGAAAAAGGATCTTGCTGGCAAAGAACCCATTGTTTCAGGCAAGGTCACACCCTCTGAGGAGTAATGGAGGAGGTCTGCCAGTGAACTTCCTAACGCTGACCAAGAAGCTCCAGGTGACTGGTTAAAGTCATCCTTCCTGGGGGCTTCAAACTGCAGTTAGGTTAGGTACTGAGCTTTACTGACTTCGGGCCTTAAGATAAGTGATAGCGATGTAGAAAGGTTGTGAGGGTCTGAAGTCAATGGCCAAGAAGAAATTCTTGAGATATCTTTGTTGCACAAAGGTGATTTTCTTAAAGCATGGGGACAGGACTTGTGGGCCGAAAGAGCTGCAGTGGGGTCATGAGAAGTGGTCCATTATATCCTTTCAAACTGGGAGGGATTAGGGACAGTGTAGGCCTCATGGGTATTTTGGAAACAAGGTTTCCAGGATTTTGAAGGGGCTAGCTATTGTTGGGAAAAGGTCATTTTATTATCATCTAGTAAAACCCTAGTCATGAGACTGTTCTGATATATATCGGTAGGCCACATACTTGGGGGATGATTGCCAGCATACAGGTTGGTGTGTGGGGGGCTGGTTCAAGATAAAGGAAGTTTCCAAAGCAATTTTTATATGTTATAGTGGACTTACACGTTCCTGGGGATTGGGCTAAGATTGCCTTTTGCCTTTAGCAAAATTTGAATATTTTCTAATAACCTCTGAGGCTACTTGAGAGGGGGCCTGCAGTAAGAAAATTGAAAACATGCAAGCAGCATTCAGGGAGGAAAATAATTACTTCCAGACACTGTTCCTAAGAGCAGCCCAGCTTTTCACTCTTCCTCTTTCCCCTCTGATTTTAAAAAACAGGAGCTTAAAAGCCTCCATTGTTTGAAGGGGAGGAATGTGCTAATTTGAGGTTCATGTCCCCTCCTAATTCCCCCTACCACTCCCAGTCTATCATTGCTGTAATATGAATGGTGATCAGGACAGGCTCCTTGCTCTTCTGTATTGTGCAGGGACAAAGGGAATGAATGCATAGTAGCTCTACTCACCCATGAGACCTCCTGGAGCTGCTAGTGCCTAGAGTTGAGTTGCTTCTCATGGATTTCCTCTGTCCTCCCCCAGACACTGCCTCCTGAAGTTGCTAGATAACCCTGTTCTATAGAGCACTCAGGCTGCATCCTTGCAAGAAGGCTGTATGCTTCATATTCATTGAAGTGTGGTGGAGAATTTATGGAAGGCAACTGGGGACTTCCACCTCCTAGACAAGGCATAACAAAAAAAAAACCAAAAAAACAGTTATTTGAAATAGCAAAAACTTTAGTAAGCTAAGAACTTTGATGTGATTTGTTGGGGTCTGGGAACAAACTGCCAAGAAAGAATTCTTGAGATAGTGCAAAAAGCATAGGTACAAGACACATGGGCACAAAGACCCTGGGATTGTGGCAAGTGACTGATTATATACTTTTAACTTCAGAGGGATTTAGGAATAGCACAAGTCTCTAAGGAATTTGGAAGCCAGTCTTCCAAGACTTTGAGGAGCGATGGCTGTTAAGATAAGGTTATTTACTATTGTCTAGTAAAATGTGAGTCCTGAGACTCTTCACAAGTATGTCAGTGGGCCATAATGTTTGGAAGATGATTGCTAATATGTCACAGGTAGAGTAGAGACAAAGGACGTTTCCAAAAGGATTTTTATATGTTAAAGAACACTTGACAGGATCTCGGAGATCAGGCTAATACAAAACTAGGGTTGCCTTTTTCGTCTAAGCAGAGTATTATCATTAAAGTAGTTGTGCGTTCCTAGAGGAAGAGTATTTGTCAGTGGGCTGCAAGTTCTAAGATTTAATTTTTTTCCTAGACTTTTGTTTTTTGTTCTTCACATCACTGTGATTGAAGGGTTATCTAGATACATGTGTTTTCAAATCCAGCCTTATCATTGTTTAATACATTTTGAGTGTTGTTTGTCAAGTCCTCAACTTATTCAGGTGGCTCTCTTACTCTAAATAACTACATCTGTAGTTTTTAAAAACAAGATTCAAATGAGTAAATATTAAAGATCTTATTGGCTTAATTCAGTGATGTATAATTGGGCAGCATCCAACCTGGCAAATAGAAAGGAGCTCTGAAGAACTGTACAAGGCAACAGATTTTTATAGACCTGAGAGAGCAGGATCAAGGAAATTATTGTAATTGGTCAAAGTATGATTACTTTCTTTAAATGGAGCAAACGGAAGTCTTGAAGTATGGTCAATTAATAGGTGCTAATGTAAGTTGGGATTGGTTGATAGAAAGCAAAGTATAAAAAATTAGTTTAAGTATTGGTTTGCTGAGTAGAGCTTAGCATGAGTGATTCCATCCTGGGTTTAATTTGCTTTTAAACAAATGCTAATTTTTTTATGTCTTAAACTTCTGTATTTATGAAACAAAATTATCCAGTATTTACATACAAGAGAAAATAATATTGCGTAAAGAATCATATGCTCATAAGCAGAACTGTGTTTTGTTGTTGCTCTTACTGACTGATTTTTATGCAAGGAGGTACAAGTGCTTCATTTAATTCATTCTAAGTATATTTTAGTTCAGTGTTCTTTGAATGTGTAAATTTTATATAAAGTTAACTGTGTCTTTTTGTTAGAGATAATGCTTCATAATTCTGTTTGTTGTGTCTTTGTCTGGTTTTGGTGTCAAGGTAATGTTGACTCTGTACATTGGATTTGGAAATACTCTGTCCTCTTCTGTTTTTGGAATAATTTGAGAATCATATTATTTCTAATTTAAATGTTTAGTAGAATTCACCTACTAAGTCATCTGGCCCTGGACTTTTGTCATTCGGGGGGGAGGGTGTGTTTAAATTATCAATTCTATTTCATCACTAGTAATCGCTCTGTTTAGATTATGTTTCTTTTTTACTTAGTCTTAGAAGATTATGTTTCTAGGAGATTATCAATCTCTTCTAGGTTGTCCAACATGTTGGCATTTGTTTTTTTTCATTGTAATCTTTTATTCTGATTTCTAATTTTATTTATTGAAATTACCTCTCTTTTATTTCATAATGGGCCTGGCTAATAGTCTACAAATTTTATCTTTTCAAAAAACCATATGTTAATTTCATTGATATTTTATTGTTTGTTTATTCTCTATTTATTTCAAATGTAAACTTTAAGTATTTAACTTGTTTTTGCTGACATTGGGTTTTGTTTGTTCTTTTATTCCTAGTTTTGTTAGGCATAAAGTTTAACTTCTTATTTTAAATTTTTCTTGTTTGTTGAGGTAAACCTGTGTCACCATAAATTTACCTCGTTAGAATACACTTTAGTAGGTCCCAAAGATTCTCAAACACATTGTTTTCATTTTCATTTTTCTCATTATTTATCATTTTCTTCTTTGATTTTGTCATTGACCCAGTGATCATATGGTAGTATGTTATTTAGCCTACACATATTTATGTTGCTTTCAGTTCATTTCTTATAATTAAGTTCTAGTTTCATGTCTTTGTGGCTAGAAAGATACTTGATATAAATTCAGTCTTTTTAAATTAAGGAGACTTTTTTTGAGAACTAACATGTGATCTATTATGTAAAATATTCTGTGGGCACCTGAAAGGTATGTATTTTCTCCTGGTTTTGAATGGAATGATCTGTATATATTTCTTAAGTCCATCTCATCAAATGTGTCATTCAAAGTCACTGTTTCTGTATGATTTTTTGTCTGAATAATCTATCCATTGATGTAAGTAAAATGTAAATGTCCCATATCATTATTGTATTGCTGTCATTTCTCCTTTTATGTCTATTAATATTTACTATATCTTTTTAGATATGCCTATGTCTTTGCACAGATATTTTCAATTGTTACAGTCTCTTACTGAATTGTTCCCTTTATTGGTATGTAGAGTCCTTTGTCTCTTGCTGTAGTCTTTATTTTAAGTCTATTTTGTAAGACATAAGCATTAATATCCTAGTTTTTTTCCTTTCATTTGCAGCATAAATATTTTTTTATCCCTGCCCTTCAATCTGTGTTTGTCTTCAGGTCTGATATGAATCTCTTCTAGACAACATATGAATAGGTCTTGCTTTTTTATGCATTCTGACACCCATTGTCTTTTGTTTGGAGCATTTAATCCACTTACATTTTAAGTAATTGTTAATAATTATTTAAATTAATAATAATAATAAATAAATTATAATAAGTAATTATTAATAATAAGTATGGACTTAGAACCATCTTGTTACTTATTTTATAGTTGTTTTGTGGTTCTTCTCTGTTCCTTTCTTCTTTTCTAGTTCTCTTGTCTTGTGGTTTGATGACTTTCTTTAGGGATATATTTAGATTTTTTTCTCTTTATTTTTTGTGTGCCTGTTATAATTTTTGGCTTGTGGTTACCATGGGGCTGTTATATAATATCCATATTATGTGGCAATCTATATTAAATTAATGGTTCTTTGATTTGGACACATTCTAAAAGCACTAAATTTTTACTCCTCCCTCCAGATTTTACATATGTGATATCATGTTTTTCATATTTCTGTTTTGTGTATCCTGTCCTTAATTTTTATAGATATAATTAATTTTACTACTTTTGTGTTTTATCTGTTACACGGACTTTATAACTGATTGCTTTTGTCAGTTTTATTTCCTTTCATAATTTTCTTACTTTCAGTCATACCTCACACTTGGATGGGGAAGCAGTGTTAGCAAGGTAGATAAAGTGAGTCAAAATTGGCTTCCACAAGCATTCAGCCAGCTGGGCTGAAGGAAGGCAAGGAGAATGATGCCCCAACACTTTTATTCCTGCAGTTCCTGCCTCTCTGGCAATATCCTAAAAGTTAATAAATCATGTGTAAATCAGATGCTCTTAAAGTGTTGCTTCTGTGCTGGGTCTTACGCCAAATGATATAATGTGCTGGGTCTTATAAGAGTGAAGATTCATCACTTCTCGGCCTTTTGGCTAAGATCAAGTGAAGAGTGCAGATGCAGTTTTCTATTACACTGCAGCTTTCCCAAAGTTAAGCCTCACCTCACTGATTTTGAAAGCAAGAAATTATGGGAACTTGTTTGCACTACAGGATCACAGGACTGCCAGTGTCTGGTGTGAGGCTTGATCCCTTTCTCCTCGTTGCTTCTAATGTCCCTTCTCATTGTGCTTTGGTTCCTGATCTTGATTCTGCCCTTCCTGCCCTTTTTGATATGGCCTTCTCTTTATGACTTTAACTGTGGAAGACCAGTTCTGCCATTCTTCATGCTATTCTCAGAGTCAGTTGTGATATGTGTATTTTTTGCACTGTGTCCATGGAAGGTGGTGAAATTTTCTAGTCCTCCATGGTCTCCCTCTCTCCTCTAGCAAACTATTAACTGCTTTGTAGATACAACTAGAATTCCAATAGCTGCAATGTGACAGCTAATAATGAGGAGTCTGGAAGGCCTGACATTTTTTACTTGACTACACATGCATGGGAGATTGGTTAATTGGGAGCCCTTGCTAGGAGAATGTATTTGCAGTGTGCCATTCTTAATGAAAAATATGGGATATAGGGCTGCCTGAGTGGCTCAGTGGGTTAAGCTTTTGCCTTCGGCTCAGGTCATGGTCTCAGGGTCCTGAGATCGAGCCCCACATCGGGCTCTCTGCTCAGCAGGGAGCTTGCTTCCCCCGCACCCGCACCTGCCTCTCTGCCTACTTGTGATCTCTCTTTAAAAAATAATATGGATATATTAGTTATTAAAAAGGGAACAAATAAAGGGAGTAACTCAAATAGGAGGGAACCAGGATGGTAGCATACCCATTGTGGTTGTACACAACAAGATTCTCTCATTTGGGTCTTGTGCTCATCATTTCCAGAAATAATTTAGATTGCAACCATGTAACATACATAAAACATGTTTATTGTAGTTGGAGATAAAACTAACCTGGGCGTATAATTAATATGATAGGTAATGAAAGACAAATTTAAAATTATCTCGAGAGGTTACAAAAATGAACCAGGATATTTAGGCAGGGACATGAAGCCCTATGTATATGTTTAAAGTTAAGTTGGACCACAGACGTGTCCTATTTTGTTAGTAATAACTGTAAAAAATACTGGGTTGTCTCACATCTGTCTCTGCTACTCAACCAAAACTATTCTTAATGAAGTTCCAGTGGCTATTTGTTGGTAAAAGCTACTTTTTGTTTGCTGATCCTTTTCCATTCTGCTCCTTCCTGACCCTTTATTTGACCCTATACAAAATTTTAACTAATTTTCTAATTCCATTATCTCATGTTTCCCTAGCTTCCCTGTTTTTCCTATTTTTCCTTCTTGGTCTCTTTTACCATACCTTTTTTTTTTTTTTAAGATTTTATTTATTTATTTTTTTATTTTTTTAAGATTTTTTTTATTTATTTGTCAGAGAGAGAGGAGAGCGAGCGAGCACAGGCAGACAGAATGGCAGGCAGAGGCAGAGGGAGAAGCAGGCTCCCCGCCAAGCAAGGAGCCCGATGTGGGACTTGATCCCAGGACGCTGGGATCATGACCCGAGCCGAAGGCAGCTGCCCAACCAACTGAGCCACCCAGGCGTCCCTAAGATTTTATTTATTAATTGATCAGAGAGAGAGAGACAGAGAAAGAACACAAGCAGAGGGAGAGGCAAGCAGAAGGAAAAGATGGCTCCCACTGAGCAGGAAGCATGATGCAGTACTCAATCCCAGAACTCTAGGATCATGACCTGAGCTGAAGGCAGATGCTTAACTGACAGCATCCTTTTGCTATCCCTCTAAAGGTTTTCCTTTCCCCTTTTCATTTAAAATTCAATGTTTCCAAAGTTCTAATCACAATTCCTTTGTACTCTTCATCTCTCTCTGGTCATTTCTTTGCTATTAATTCATTCTAAATACAGTTGTTGAGGACCTGGGAAGTGAATAACCCATACACTGAAAACTATAAGACACCATAAAAGAAATTAAAGAAGACATTGATAAATATAAAGGTATTCCATCTTCATGAATTGGAAGAATTAATATTGTTAGAATGTCCATACTACTCAAAATAATCTACAGATTCAGTGAAATCTGTATTAAAATGCCAGTGGCATCTTTCGCAAAAAATAGAACAACAATCCTAAAATTTGGATAGAGCCAGAAAAGATGCAAAATAGCTAAAGCAACATTAACAAAGGGATAAGGCTGGGGGCATCTTTCTTTCTGATTTAAAATTTTATTATAAAACCATAGGAATCAGAACAGTATGGGATTGCCATGAAAACAGATATATAGATCAGTGGAACAGAGTAGAGTCCAAAAATAAATCCATGCAAATATGGTCAGTTTATTAAAAAGGACCCAAGAATATGCAAAAGGGGATGGAGGAGTCTTTTCAACAAATGATGCTAGAAAAACTAGACAGCTACAAGAAAAAGAATGAAATTGAAACCACTATCTTACATTATACATAAAAATAAATTCAAAATGGATTTAACTAGAAAGTAAGACTTATAAAACTCCTAGAGAAAATATACTCAGTAAGATCCTTAATATCACTTTTTGCGATGATTTCTTAGATTTGATGCCAAAAGCAGGTATCAGCATGGGGACTCTAAGCTTGTGTCAACCTTTGAACACAGCTAGATATCAATCATTCCAAACATCCTAGAAATCTATCTGAATGCTGAGAGAATGAAGTACAAAGCTAGAGGGAGGAGAGAAGCAACATCATGGAAGATAGGAGGTTCAGAGATGTGATTCCAAAGAGCAAACAATTGCTCATATGGCAGAGGAGAAGCAGCCTAGATTTCATAGAGGGGAGAGAGAGAGAGAGAGAAAGAAAGAGGAAAAAAAGAGAAAGCAGTGCAACAAGAGAAAGAGTGCACAAGAGAAACACTTCACCAGAACCACTGACTGGGAGAACTAGAGCAGCTGATTATCACAAGTTTTTATAAGAAGCAGAACTCAACGTCTGAATTTTTAGAAGTTGCTGCCATCACTGGGATTGCACCCAGTGGGCCTAGCAGTGCTCCAAGGGGCAAAAGGTGGAACCCTTGGAGTGCACAACATGGTCTGAGGATCCCCTGGGATGTGGAGAGAAATAGTTCCCTTGTTGGAGTATATTTAGGAGAGGTGGACAACCTCTTTGGGACTAAAGAGCTGGCAGCACCAGTGGGTGTTCCATTCATTAACATAGGAGCAGAGACACCAGCTGAGGGCAAAAAACATTGGTGTTGGCTGTTTGCTGGGCTTTACAATAAATTCCAAGTGCCGGTGTGATTTTGTGAGTGCTTTTATGGGACAAAGAGTCACCGGACACAGCATGGTGAGACCCACCCCCACAGGATCAGCACAGGTCCACACTGTGCCAGGTCACTAAAACCTGGAGGTTTGAAACCCAGCCTTGTCCCTGAGATAAAATACAGGAACACTGTGCTGCCTGACAGGTATACAACGTGGATATAGACAGGATGAAATCAGGGACTTGACAGAAACCTGTGACTCTCCCTCTTCTGTGAGTTTCTTAAGCAGCAATGGGTGCAAATCTCCCAGCTGCAGGATGAGAGAGAACCATATAATTTGATATGTCAAGTATATATCAATAAAAATTATGCCAATTATGTCAATTGAAAAATAAGAGGAAAACAAACAATTAACAGGCAATTCGGATTGTTCCTTCATACTGAATTAACTTTTGTTTTGATTTTAATCCTCATTTGAAGTACTAGTGATACATTCTGTCACAAACCAACATTTACCACCTTTGTGGCTAAATGGACCTAGTACTATTTACAAAAATGCTTCTACACTATTCTAATAGACTACATAATTTAGTTTTCTGTATAGATAGTTACACCACAAGCTAATATTTTTCAGAAGTCAGCAGATTTAGGCTAACCATACTTCTCTATCTCCTTACTATAAAACAATAATATTGCCTAGACCATTATTTAAGGGACCAATTAATTATAGCATAGTCTTCTTGAACAATAGGAAAAAAGAAAGATGAAAAATTAAGGAAAATGTTGAAATTAGTCAAAATGATATCAAAAGTTCTTTCCTGGTTTAAGAGGCAGAGGTACTGAACATAAGGGTTTAAGGACTATCTAAAACATTAAAAGATCAGATTGCTATATAATATTAGTTCAGTATCTTACACACTTTTCTTTTTAGGTTTAGAACAAAAAGCCCTCAGGAATGGTGAATTCCTTCCAGGAATGGAAGTTAAGTAAAGTCAACTAAAAAATTCCATCCAAGGGTGCCAGGGTGGCTCAGTTGTTAAAGTGTCCCACTCTTGAATAATGCTCAGGTCCCAATCTCAAGATTGTGAGATGGAGCACTGGGTGTGGATCCTGCTTAAGATTCTGTGCTCCCCTGGGCGCCTGGGTGGCTCAGTGGGTTAAGCCTGTGCCTTCGGCTCCAGTCATGATCTCAGTGTCCTGGGATCGAGTCCCGCATCGGGCTCTCTGCTAGGTAGGGAGCCTGCTTCCTCCTCTCTCTCTCTCTCTCTCTGCCTACTTGTGATCTCTCTCTGTCAAATGAATAAATAAATTTAAAAAAAAAAGATTCTGTGCCCCTCTTCACCAGCAACTCTCAAAAAACAACAATAACAAGAAAGATCCATTCACAGTAATAGAATACTTTGGCCTATGGTTATCAATGGTTATCCAGTATTTAACTTTAGTATAAATATATATATTTATCTATACAATTTATATACTATATATTATAAATAAATATTACATGATATATAAAATATATAATTTATAACATAATATATAAGTATATAATAGTACATTATATATACAATAAATATATAATATATAAAATATATAGTAGATATATACAATAAATTATATATATAATTTATAATATATAATATATATTCTGAGTTTATATTCTAGTATTAATATATTGAGTATATTGAGTTAAATATTCCACTATTTCACTTGAGTTTATATGTATATGTACTTGAGTTTATATAAATATTTGGTAGATACAGATATATAGAGAGTATAAAGAAAAAGAGAGTATAAAGGTAAGCTGTTAATAAAATGTTTAAAATATTGAACAGGTATTTGTGAAATTTGGAAGGTGTAGATTAAAACCATAATAAAGGCTCATATGCTTGGATGGGTTGAGCACTTTGGTATCTTAATATCTGGGTATGCTTAGATGGAAAGAAAGCTTGTAAAACCAGCATCAAAATAATAGAATAAGTTCAACAATCTTTATGCTAAACATTAAGAATGTTAAAACACAATGGTGACTTTCAATGAGGAGCTCCTGTTAATAAAGTGCTCCGTGAGAAAATCCACTGTATTTTGTTAGTCATTCCAGAATCTTCCAAAATATTAGCTAGGGATAGCATATTGTAGCATATTATGGTTATTTTTAAAAGAGACAGTGTCTCTTTATGAAATTAGGCTTGAGCTTTTTTTTTAATCACATATTTAGCTATAGACCAAGAAATTCATTCTAATAATTAGTATGCTGCTAGTGCCATATCCACGTTTGAGTTTTCTTCCCCCTAGAATTTTGTTTCCCTTTTAATGTATATTAAAATGTGCCTTTTTATATCTAGTATATATTCTAGGATGAATTAGTTAATCTATCCATTGCATGAAAGACAAATACTAAAGAAAGTGAATGCTACAGAGACCATGGGCTGGTCCTCTGCCGGGGTGGGGTCAATGAACTTGAGCGGCCTGTGATGCCCCACGAGGGGGTCCCCCATTGAAGGAAGGAGTTTGCAGGGATGGAAGCCCTGCGTTCTGCAGAGAGAAGAGACATCCCGACCCGCTGAGTCACGTGGTGGGAGGGGGCTCGCCCGCGCTCTCTCCCTCCCCTTCTCCTCCACATCCCGTCCTCTGATGTCACAAATCTGTTCCTCCCTGGGAGAGCTGATTAGCATTCAGTGGGTGCAGTTGGCCGGGAGCGAGCGGCGCGGGCAGGCGGGCGGGGGCGCGGCCGTCCCCCGGGGAGCCGCAGTGGGACTGGGCGCAGGATGGCCGCGTTCTAACTGGGATCCTCGCTGACGCGCGGCTGCCGGCTGCTTGGCAGCGGTCTTTGCGGACCAGTAGGCAGAGGGGAAACGGACGCTGCTGAGCCTTTTGCATCTTGGAAGGGACTGTAATCTACTGTAGGGAAGAACAGAACCTCTCAATCACGCGGTGTAAATAAGAGACGGAGGGGAGCCCAAAAGAAAAGGAAGAGGAGGGGAAAAGTGTGTGTTGGGGGAGCGGGGGAAAGCATTTTTGGTGGATGGTATGAAGCCAGCCATGGAAACTGCAGCCGAGGAAAATACTGAACAAAGCCAAGAGAGAAAAGGTACCCAGCGCTCTGACAATAGCCTGTTTCCAGCTTTTCACTGGGGTGCTTTCAAAGGGGTAGCCCGGTTTTGTGTCTCTTGGAAAATAGCTCTGAAACAATCCCTGTGGCATGGTCTTGCTTTCAGGGTGGTTTTTGCCTGTAGGCTGATGTTAAATTAATAGAGCAGCCTTCCTTCAGCCCAGTCCTGTTCCAGATCTTCTTACCTAGTGTGAGATTTCCCACAAAGTTGTATGTATGCACTTTGTCACCTTGGGTTGGGGAAACTTTTTTTTTTTTTTTTCATTAATGGAATGAGTCATAACTTAGTTTCGATATTCTGAGTTATATTCCAAGTAGGTGCAATACATTGTTTTCTCCTAATGGCAAGGAGGAACTATTAAATATGCTTTGCTTCTGCTAATGCTATAGTGATTCTCTATATTTCTTTAATTTTCTTATCTAATATGATTGCTATTTTTGTGTATCCAAGTTGTAACTATGACATATAGTAACTACACTCGAAGCTTGAGAGACACAGTATCAGCTTAGTCACCTACTGCTGTTTAAAGGAGTTGTCAGGGTTGACTGTGTCTTCTACTATGTACAATTTACAGATTTGATCGATGAAAATACATAAAGGTCCTGTTCCTTACACGGAATTTTGGAACATATCATGGTTCCGACAGACAAAGTAGATTTTTTGGAGACATGTTTGCAGTAAGAAAATGGTAGAAAACAGAAGCAAAAATTAATGTCTTTTCCTAGGTAATAACTGATTTCAAGTTCAATAGCACATAAAATTCTCTCAGCCACTGCTATGTGAAGGGCATCTTTCTGCAGTGGAATTTATTTTTTTCATCCAAAGTTACAGATTATCAAAAAGGCACAGGAACATACTCTATACCCCCAGAAGCTTTATTATTAAGGTTATTTCTCAAGGCTACAGCAAACACTGAACATCACTAAACATAGTCATTCTTCAAGGTGGAGGCATAAGTGTGTTTTAGTTATGAATCTGTACATTGTACTGTCTGAAATTGCTGTTAGTCAACAATTTTACACCTATAAAAAACAGCAATTTCACATAGATCTCAAATTGGCATGCTGTTATAGAGACTGTTTTTGTATGGGATTTCTTCTGTACATAAGACTTTGATAACATTGTCTCATAAACAGCAATTTTATTTATGAATTGTTAGTTTATTCCAGTTCTTGCATCAAACCTATCTACTGCAAAACACCAAAAGAAGAAGTTAAAGGCAATTCCTGGAAAAAAGAATTTTAAAAGCTACCAAAACTGAAAAATACAAACAAGCAAATATGGTAATTGCAGAAAATCATCATCATCATCTTTGTAGTTTCCCAGTTTCCTAGCCCAATTTCATTACCAGTACATATAGTAGGCATTAGAGTTATCACTTCACTATTCCTTCAGATTTAATTTTTAATCTTAAATTTAAAATAAATCAAGAAAGTATGTCAGTTACAGTCTTTGCATGTTAATTTCAATGGAATAAACATTTATTTTAAACTTAAAATTAAAGCTGAAGTGATGGTGGAATGACAAGCATACACAAACACTTGTTTGTTTTAGTGACAATTAGTAGATAAGCCAACCTGTAGAGTGGCATTTTTGATAGGTCACATTGTGATCACAACCTCTGTTGTTGCAGATCAGTAAAAGTAAATCCCAACTCATATTCTTTTTTTTTCTTTCAGCAAGAAATTTTACACTAAATTTAATCCTATACATTTTATCACCTCACATAATTTTATATGTACTCCCCCCCCTTTTCTCATTTTCTTTCAGTTGTTGGCATTAGATTCAATGCCGCTCTCTTAATTTGGGGTGTTATTGCAATACTCTGTAGCTTACAAATAAATAGTATTTGATAGTTATTAGAATGTTTTTTAAGGATATAAATTAAACTTTTGGTATAAATTGGCCTTAGCTTTTCAAGTTAGTATCCTTTCTGAAGAATTTAGTCTGAACAACATATCTTAACTCCTGTAGTTCACTGATACCTATTTAAGACAACTGTTTCTTTAAAATACATCAGAATGACTTCCTGTTGTAATCCAAAACTGTACCAAGTCTTTAAGAAAGACTGTATTTGAAACAGTTTTATATCCATCACAGAACACAAGTAGGTGACCAAAATTTGTAACTATTTAGTTGATACTCAGGGATTTTAAAAGAAAGGAAAGGATACAAGGTTTCTTAGGGATAGCTCTAAGAAACTGGCAGTTTTAAAATTGATAACTTTAAATTAAATCAAAATGTGATGGTTGAGTAATGATTGATAATATTCACTGTGTAAGCATATGCCAAGGAAGACATCTAAAGAGAGAATATTTAAAGAATGAACTCATGGAGAAAACTGTGGCTAGTCAGATGTTACCAGTTATAAGTAGGAGTTGTAATACAATTTTATTTTACTGTTTTAGAAAATTTAAATGTGAAATAGCAGCTCTAATGATCTCTCAATTGCTTTGGGGTCTTTCTTCCCTTTTTTGAAGGGTAACAACTTTGTAGCCTGCCTTCATCAGTTCTTACCAGTAGTGTTTCTGGAGGTTCGGTCCTATCTGTATTCCTGAGTTCATTGACATGGTTTATTAGATCTATGCTTTATATACATACTAACCTCCTTAACAAGATGTTATCCATAATCTTACTGTTCTTTTTTGAAAACTTGTTCTCTCTCTCTCTTTTTTTTACAATGGACAGAAAATGGACATTTTCTACATTTTAAAGTTCTGGTTCCTGTTTATTTAACAACTCCTTCAATTTCTTTTCTCTCACATTTTATTATAAGCAGTCAGGAGGAATCAAATATACCTTCTGCAAACACTGGACATAAGTATAATTCAGCCAAGTTCTTTGCACATCATAAAAAAGGATTGTCTTTTCTTCATTGTTCAATAGCATATTCCTCATTTCCATCTGAGATCTTACTAGAATAGTCTCTTATTGACATATTTCTACCAATACTCTGTTCATGGTTATTTATATGTTAAGAATATGGAAGATTTCTTTATAGCTCTTCTTTTTTTCCTTCTGAGCTTTCTTCAGAATTATCTTCAATGTTCATATTTCATTCATTCATGGCAGTCTGCGCTTTTTTTTTAAAACATGTACCTCAAACTTTCCCAGAATCTACCCATTTCCAAAGCCACTTCCACACTTTTCGGTATTTGTTACAGTAACACTTTCACTTTTCAGTATCAATATTTGTCTTAGTCTTCTCCAGAGAAACAGGAACAGTAGCAGATTGTGGAAACAAGTCCATAGTCAGCAAACTCACCAAAAAGAGTGAGTTTTATGGTTCCATTTTCATTAGAGAAGCCCCAGATCAGTCAAGCAAAGATAACACAATCAGTCTGGTCTCTTACTATAAGGATATAAATCCCATCATCGGGCCTCATCCTGATGACTTCATCTAACCCGGAACACAAAGACCGTATCTCCAAATACCATCACTATGGTGCTGGGGCTTCAAATATATAAATTCAGAGAGGACAGTAACATGCAATCATAAGACTATTGCTTCTTTCTTTTAACCTAATATTTACTTAATAAATATTTATTAGAGATCTATTTGTTCTGGGTATGTAAGAATAACTTGTTAAGATGACAGTAAAGTTTTACAGATAAAATAATTATTCAGTTACTTGGAATCCTTTTGGTTAGGGTCAGTGTGAGAAGTTCACAGCCACTATAAGAAGTGAAAGATCAAACCATAAGGTAATTTAATCTTCTGGTGCTTTGTACTAGGCCACTTTACTTCTTAATTTTCAGAAAATGTAACATAACTTAGATCTGAGAGATGTCTTGAGCAAGAAATTTTAAAAAAAATCTAGGGAACGTTGAGACTTACGAAGTTTTTAAAATTCTGAAATGACATTACTGAGCTAGAATCTAGATTATTTCTTTAGGAGGCACAGAAGCATAGATCATATCCGAGGGAACTCAAAAGAAACTCTTGCTTAGCTAACCACTATTGACCAAAAAAAGGCACCAAATGTCCAAACCACAGTAATATGATATGGTATTTTCAGATGTGTGCACTATGGAGTCAAAATTTCCCAGGTCCATACCCAGGATTCTCTACCCTTTTCCTGAATGCTTGTGGTCAAGTGATTTACCTTCTCATTGCCCTTGGTTTCTTCACTTGTAAAAAATAGAATGATAGACATACCTATATCTTTCTGTGGTTATGACAGCTAAAAAAAACAGGTACAGTGCGTTTAGCATGATGATAAAGGCTTTGTGAGATTTTAGGTATACTGAGTCAGGACACTTGATTGTTAGGTCCTTATCCTTAGTGATCTTAGGTGCACAGTAGAGGGTTATATGCTCATCCATAGCTGAAATAATTACCCATTTCAATGTCAGAATTATCTTTTTTATCTTTACTATTTGTAGCACTGCAGAGGAACATAACCCCTTACTAGAATTTATGGGATTCTCAGACATAAAAGGCCATATCAACTTTATAGTTTTTTAGGGATTTCAAGATTTAAATCAACAAGTTACTGTATGCCTACTTTGTCCTAAACAAATTTAGAGAATATTTTCCTCCCTGATCTTCAGTGAATACTGAGAAATACAATCATATTATCACATAGGGACCTGACTCTACAAAGCCAGTTGTTACTGTGTATCTGAGTAAGTAATGGTGTAACCCTAAACCAGCAGCCTTTTTTCTATAACACTAAAAGGCAATTGGAGCAGGATGTAATCTATAACATTCTAGGACTGTGAGGTACACTCATTTCTCCAAGGTGCTGGGTCTAAGATGGTGTGACAGAATATTGCAGACATTGATAAGAAGGCAGCAATTTCACCACAGAATCAGAAAACTTCAGGATTATTTGTCACATTCTTCAAGGCTTGGGCTGGGTACCATTATCAAGTGTGCACCTTTATTCATTTTTTACTTATGCAGTTAGCAATAATTATATTGCACTTTGGGTTTGAAAATGAAATGGGCAAAAAGAAAAATATTGTGAGAAAAAAAATTTTTAGTATAGAATTAGTGTCTGCCTAAAATGAGAATTTTAGGAGTAGAGGAGAGAAAGCATGGTGGGAAAAATGAAATAAAAACATTTTGATGGTTTATATAAATTTAAATTAAAAAATCAGAGGCTGAGATTCAATAAATTTTCCATTTACCATGCTGCGTTAATAAGCTCATATAAAGGACTGCATTTTGATAGCAAACGTATGTATCTATGCCAGTATTAGTTTAACTCTATGGCAAAACAATAAATAAAACTGCTAATATACAACATTTTCTGGATATAAAGACACTGACTCTTTACCACCTGAAATTAACAGTGAACAGCAGAGCTGAAATGGAAATTTGCAGGAATCACTGGATGTACTTAGGTTCAAAGAACCACCAGTACAATCTATGCCTATCTGGGAGACAATGCTAGCTTCAAACATTGTATATATCTATATATAACATAGATATTATATAGCTATAATGTTATTTGGGATGGCACATTCAACTTAGTATTATTTTATGTTTTTCTTGATGCATTAACTATTTCACATGGGTTTGTACAGAATTGGCCCTTAAAGGATTTTAGTGAACTTTTTTTTCTCTCCTCCATTTCACCTCATCTTTTACCTATCTTCTCCTTTTTCCCTTTTTTGTCACCTTCTTAAAGGAACAGTGTACAGTGAGATTTGTCTTTGAGTTGACCACAGTATTTCCAATGTCCAAAGAAATAATGGGGAAGGGTGTTAACACATGTATATCATGGGGCTGAGAACTGTGCCAGCAGTAACCTTACCTCTGAGAATACAGTGGGTACTCCCAAATGTCTTTCTGACCCTTCTGACTTATATTTCTCTGTTTTAACATCAGTAGATACTTTTGAGAAGGAAAGAATCAAAGCCAATAAATAGCCTCTTTCTTGTCTACTCAGGTCTGGCACTAAGTAAGTCCAGATAAGAATACGTTGTTGTTGTTGTTGTTGTCGTCGTCGTCATCATCATCATCATCCCTTGTTTTAGAGTTTTAGGAATTCTGGAATAGTATGATAAGGAATGTAGAATCAGCAGTGAAGCCATCTAATCCTGGATTTTTAATTGTTGATAGAATTTTGATTACTGATTCAGTATTTTTACTGGTTATTACTCTGTTAAAATTTTCTTTTCCTTCATGATTGAGTCTCAGTAAATTGTTTCAAGGAATTTATCTGTTTCTTCTAGGTTATCCCATTTGTTGGTGTATGATTGTTAAAAATAGTGTTTTATGACCCTTCTTGTTTCTATTACATCATTTGTATTGTGTACTCTTTCATTTCTAATTTAAGTCTTCTTTCTCTCTCTTTCTCTTAATTCTTAATCTAGGTAATGGTTTATCAGATTTGTTTTTCTTTTTAAAAAAAGCAGATTTCAGTTTCATTGGACTTTTCTATTGTTTTTCTGGTCTCTATTAATTTATTTATTTTCTGATTTTTGTTTTTCTTTTCTCCACTTAGTTTTGGCTTCATTTCTTCCTTTTCTTTTGCAGTTTCTTGAAACATAATGTTAGGTTGTTTATTTGAGATCTTTTTCCTTAATCTTTACATTTATCATTATAAATTTGCTTCTTAAAACTGCTTTTGGTGTATCCCAGGAGTTTTGGTATATGGGCTTCCATTTAATTTGTTTCAAGGTTCTATTTTTAAATTTCTTCTTTAACCCATTGGTTATTTGGATATGTGTTGTTTAGTATCACATATCTTATGAATTTTCCAGTTTTTCTCCTGTTAGATTTCCAGTTTCATGTCATTGTGGCCAGAAAAGTCTTTTCTGTTTTAGTCTGCTTAAATCTGGTAAAGACTTTTTTGGTGATCTAACATATGACATATTTTGGATAGTGTTTTATGTGCACTTAAGGAGAAAATGTATTCCGTTGCTATTGAATTAGATGTTCTATATATGTCTTTAATGTCCATTTTGCCTCAAGTGTAGTTCAAGTTCAACATTATTCATTCTAAGGAAATGATTTATCCATTGTTGAAACTAGTGGAGCATTGAAATACCTTACTGTTATTGTGTTCTTATTGCATTTTTCTCTCATATCTGTTATCATGTGCTTGATATATTTTGGTGCTCTGATTTGAGGCATATTTATAATGACAATTATAATAACTTCTTATGCATTGACCATTTTATTATGTAATAACTTTTTTCTCTTTCTATATGTTTTGGAAGGCAGCTATGCTCACTACTATACCACCAACGCATATGTTTTGGCTTAAAGTCTCTCTTCTGTCATATAATTATAGTTATCTATGCAGTCTTTCACTTAATATTTACATAAATATCACTTTTCACCTTCACTTTTAGCATTTGTGTGCCTTTAAACTGAGGTGAGCCTCTTGTAGGCAGTACAGAGTTGCTTCTTGTTTGTGTTGTTATTGCTGTTGTTTATTTAATTCATTAGCCACTATTTCTTTTGATTGGGAGATTTAAACTGTTTACATTTAAAATAATGATTGGTAGGTAAAGACTTATTATTGCTATCTTTTAAATTGTTTTCTGGCTAATTTGAATGTCCTTTGTTCTCTTCCTCGTGTCTTACTTTCTTCCTTTGTGACTTGATCTTCTATAGTGCTTTTATTACTTTCTCTCTTTTATGTATCAATGATAGGTTTTTGTTATGTGGTCACCATGAGCGTTACATAAAACATCATAGTTATAGCAGTCTATTTTAAGCTGGTAACAACTTATCACCAATATTTTGCAAAAACCGTATTTTTATTTCTATTTTCCATTTTATGTTTTTTTAATCTCAATTTACATTTTTTCTCCTTTTTTAGGATTTTATTTACTTATTACTGAATATAATTATTACTGACTATAATTTTATAATTATAATTATTACTTATTACTAATTACTAATTACTTACTACTTATTACTGAGACAGAGAGCATGCCTAAGTTGGGGAGAGGAGCAGAGGGAGAAGGAGAAGCAGACTCCCTTCTGAGCAAAAAGCCCTACAGAGGGCAGGATCCTAGGAACTTAAGATCATGACCTGAACCAAAGGCAGATTCTTAACTAACTCTGCCACCCAGCCTTCCCTCAGTTTACATGTTTTCATATTATGCATCCATTAATAACTTATTGTAGGTATAGTTAATTATATAGCTTTGTGGTTTTTAAGTTTTTATAGTTTAATTTTTATATTTAATTTTCCTTGACTTGATACTTTTACAAAGCTATAGAAATAAAAACAGTTTGATATTAGTATAAAAACAGACATCAGTGAAACAGCATAGAAACCCCAGAAATAAATACATATATAGTTAACTGATCTAAAACATGGTACCTGAATATACAATAGAGAATTATTTCTGTTCAATAAATGGTGTTAGGAAAACAAAAGAATGTAATTTAACTATTTATTCTGTCTATATATCTACCCATCTATCATTTATCTATCATGATAAAATGTCATGATATCCACCTAAATATATTATATATATATATATCAATTATACCTCAATAAAGCTAAAAAAATATGAAAATTCATTCTTAACTGAAGCAGCTTTTTAATTTAATTTAACTGTTTTAATTGAGAATATATAGTGGAGGGAAATGTACTGCTAATTAGTACAAGTTGGTACCAGGGTCTGTTTCATATAGCATAACTAATTTTTTTAATATATAATGTATTATTTGCTTCAGGTCTGTGAATTATGTCTTACACAATTCAGAGCACTCACCATAGCACATACCCTCCTCAATGTCCATCACCTAGGTACCCTATCCCTCCCCCCAATTCCCCAGCAACCCTCAGTTTGTCTTCAGATATTAAGAATCTCTTATGGTTGGTCACCCTCCCGATCCCATCTTGTTTCATTTTTCCCTTCCCTACCCTCAACAGCCCCTAACCCTGCCTCTCAAGTTCCTCATATCAGGGAGATCATATGATAGTTGTCTTTCTCCGATTGACTTATTTTGCTCAGCATAATACCCTCCAGTTCCATCCATGTCGTTGCAAATGGCAAGATTTCATTTCTTTTGATGGCTGCATAGTATTCCATTGTGTATATATACCACATCTTCTTTATCCATTCATCTGTTGATGGACATCTAGGTTCTTTCCATAGTTTGGCTATTGTGGACATCGCTGCTATGAATATTGCAGGGCATGTGCCCCTTCAGATTAGCATAACTAATTTTATTATACAAAGGCAATACAGTGAAAAAATTGAGAACATGCCAGTATTTTTTTTAAAGATTTTATTTATTTATTTGACAGAGAGAGATCACAAGTAGGCAGAGAGGCAGGCAGAAAGAGAGGGGGAAGCAGGCTCCCTGCCGAGCAGAGAGTGCGATGTGGGGCTCCATCCAAGGACCGTGAAATCATGACCTGAGCTAAAGGCAAGAGGCTTAATCCACTGAGCCACCTAGGCACCCTGAGAGCATGCCAGTACTTTGATGAAGAGTTTTGATGTCACAGACCTATTGAAAGGGTCTTGCCATTTCATAGGGCTGCAGAGATCCAGTTTTGATAAAATGTATAATCCACCCCATGACTCCAAGTGGAGTGGTTGGAACTGGCAGGATCTAAGCACCTGGAAAAGGTAAGAAATGCAGACCTGCCTTTTTTATAGAATCAGCATTTTAATGAGATCCCAAAGGGTTTTATATTCACATTAAAGTTTGAGAACCACTGTTCTTTCAGAGGGGCCTGTAGAATTTTCTTATAAAGGGCCAAATAGTAAATATCTATGGTAGTTCTTCAGCTCTGCCTTTTTAACTTCACCCATTGACAATTTAAAAAAAAAAAAAAATGAGTGTGACTATCTGCCAATAAAACTCTTCATGTTTCACAAGATCTTCTTTTGAATTTTTCTCCTTTACTTGAGTTTAATTTTTTTTTCCTTTTTTTTATGTTTTCTTTTTCTTTTCTTTCATTCTTCCTCTCTTTCTTCCTTCCTTTTCTTCCAACATTTTAGAAATGCAAATACCGTTCTTGACAGAGTTGTGTTGATCCCTGTATCACAGTTTGCCACTTCCTGCTCTATAATACTTCTTAATTATGACTGGTCATTGAAACCACATGAAGAGCTTTAAAAAACAAACTCATACGTTCTGTCCATAGAACTTCTGATGTAATTGATAAGGTGAACCCTGAGCTTTAGGATTTTTTAAATATTCTCCAGATGATTCTAATGAACTGATTTTTAATACATTTTATTTTAAATTAATTTTGTTATAAGCATTGTTATTTTTTTATTTAAAATTAGCATTTGGCAGTGTTGCCAAATATCTCAGACAAGGATTATACATAATGAACAGAGCAAAGTTTCTCACCCTTGGGCACTACTGACATTAGCTCTGCTTGTAACTCTTCACAGGGACAGCCTGAGTCACCGATGCAGTTCCTTTCTAGAGATACCTTCTCTTTTGTAGGGGCCATCCTGTGCACTGTACAGTGTTAGTAGCATGCCTGACCTTTATCCACTGGCATCCAGTAACACCACTCCCTGCCACAAAGTAACAAACAAAAATATCTTCACATATTATTTAATGTCCTCTGAGCCATACTCACCCCTACTGAGAAGTGCCATGTAGGCCATTTTGAATCACGGAGGCCTGTCTACATTCACTTTTGCTTCTGTAAGTCAGATTCTTTCCACCTCTATTTTCCTGTTGCTGGTTGTCTAAAAGATGTAAAGTTGGCTCCTTTTCTTTTTAATTTTGTGGCTCATTATAAATTAGTAAAGTAGGTAGGAATGCTGTATATCGAGATGTGTGCCTGCATATGTGTGTGTGTGTGTGTGATATTCATTCCCTAAGGAAGAATATAGCCGTTGTTAACTCCTGGCCCTCCTTTTGAGCCAGCATTAAATCTGCTGTCAGGATTACAGACACTTAGGGCAGATCATTAGGCCTTTGTGAATTTATAGCCATGGCAACAACTATCTGCAAGCCTGAGGACAATATGTGTTTTATTTTGTTGTTCTGCACAAAAAGTCCCAGGAATGCTGGAGACAAAATAGCCATTGAGAGTTAGAGGCACTGATCCACGCTTTTTCCCCTACTATGTAGTTTATATTTAAACTCTTAGGCTAATGCACACTGAAGTTTTTGTGTGAATTCAAACCTAAAATCCTCTTTAGCCAGAAACTAGGTAAATGAAGGCTTATGATATTATCAGCGCAATGTAGATTTTTAATATTTAGTGAGAAGTACTGAGAATTTATATTAAAATATAGTAGACTGCTATTTGTTTTACTTTAAATGAAGAAAAGATAATAGTAAAAAACTGCTTTCCTTGCCTTTTCTCATTCATGTTAACTAATATTGTCATTGCTGCTTCGATGCTTGGGAAAACTCCATCTGTGGATTTCTAAGGGTACCCAAGAAAGCACTGACATCCCTAGCTAGGATTAACTTTCAACAGTAGGTTGCTCTGCTGATATTTAGCACCACCTTCACATTTGAAAACATTAACCCTACCCATGACTCTTCATACTGGGAAAAGCCTGAGTCACAGGTCCAGTTACTTTCTAGAGACACCCTTAGCACGATGGAGGAGGGGACAGTGAGGCTGGCTTTCTCAGGACCTACTCTGGTACAGCACTAAAGCATCTTGGCTCTTATGAGACGAGCAGTATATGTGTGGCTCAGAGATGGCACCAGTTACATTCTTTTCACATAGCTGAACAATTTGCTTGTCTTCTTTGCAGATCTTCGAACTTGCCATTTGATTGGCAAATAGCTAGAAAATTATTGCAAGTCCAGTGGGCTGCCTCTTGTGGAGAAAACCGAAAACAGGGTTCAGCACAAAAGCCTTTCAAATAGACTCAGGACACACACACCCCCCACCCCGCCCCAGAACTGAGGAGATGGGAGTTTTGACCACAATGGTCTTCTCAAACTCTCCTACAGACACAAATCCCCTGATGCCTTATTAGAATGCTGACTTTGATTCAGCTGACCCAGGGTAGGACCCAAGACTCTGCATTATTCTCAAGTTCCCTGATGGGGAGTTCCTCATCCAAGAACTATGCTTTGCAAAGCAAAGAGTCTGAGTCACTTTCAAGTGATAAGTGGTCCACTCATATCTTATCTTGGTCTTTGAAAGTTCTTGTTGTCAGCCAACAGCAGCTGACAGCATACAACTTTAGCTCTTTGGGGCTATAAACACAGGAATCTAGTTACCCACTGGAAACCTTCCCTTGAGATGACGTGCAGTGTCCTCAATCTCAACATGTCTAAAACTGAACTCATCATCTTGGTTCTCCAAATCTAACCCTCTTCTGGTCAACCCTAGCTTAAGGAAGAGGACAACACCCATCCAGTTACCCACATGAGACATTTAGGAGTCCTCCTTGGTACTCACCAGTCCATCCTCAGCCTCACCAGCAAATCCATACCAAGTTGTGCCCATTTTACATGTTAAACATCTCTCAGACTCTCCATTTCTTCAGCCTCCCCTGCCTCTACCGCAGTCCAGGCTCCTGTCATCTTTCGCCTAAATTATTACAGTGTGCTCCTGGTCCTCTACACATCTACTCTGTCCCTTTCAGAGCAGCCAGACTGCTCTTATACAACCCAAATTATTCACTGTGCATAAAAATGTTCCACAGCTTCACCTGGTTCTGAGGATAAAACCCAGAATCTTTAATGCCACTTAGAAAGCCCTGAGTGATCAAGCTCCAGTAGACCCCTTGTGCTCTTTCCATGCCTTTCATATATTCTGTGCAGTTTTTTACCTGATTCAGGAAGGAGAGGAATTGTGGTCCCTGTTATTCCACTTTGGTCAGAAATCAGAAACAGAGGTTCTCAAAATTAAGCACCATCAAAATTACCCAGAAAGTTTATTAAAAACAGACTACTGGATTAACTCCCAGTTTCTGATTCAATTGTTTTCGAATGGGGCCCAAGGTTTCCCATTTTTAGTGTGTTACTATGTAATGCTAATGCTTCTGATACGTGGTTCATACTCTGAGTACTACTGCTTCCAGATATGGGTCTGCAAATTTTTTCTATAGAATTAGAGTCTTAGGCTTTATAAGACATGAACTCTCTCTTTTGACTATTCAACTCTGCCATGTGAAAAAAGAGTCACAATTTCTAAGTAAATTGGCATACCTGTGTTCCAAAAAAACTTTATTTACAAAAATATAGGCCACAGTTTGACTACCACTGTTTTAGGAGAAACTTAACATTGATTCTGTCAGGAGTAACAATAGTACTTGTTGCCAAATTTCAGAGCAAAGGAGAAGTCATTAATTGTAGCACATGGGTAATAGTTTTACAGAGTTTGATGGTCACTGTACTCAGAATGACATGGTAGGGAAGATTATATTTGCATTTCTAGGCTTCTATTTCTAACACTATGATATAGAACACTACTATGTACATACATTATAAGAAACCCTACATCTCCCTCCCAGGATACAACCAGGAATGGCTACATAATTTTCAGGGCTACTAAAAAATTAAAATTCAGACAGCTGTGTTAAAAACGTATTTAATATTTTACATAATTAAACTGAGAAGACAAAGACTCATTCAATGGCTCAGTTGTTAAACTAAAATATGGCCTTATGTGAATAAACAGGCCACATGCACATACACATGAGAACAGCCTAAAAAAAGAACACCATCATGGCCTCTAGCACCAGTCTATCACATACACATGATGCACATGAATACATGAATTTCTGTTCACAAATTCTATAAATTTAGAAGCATTCCTAGTATCAATATCAGATGTAGACAATATCTTTAACGTTTTCTTGTCAACTCTGTGCATCAGTTTTTGTATCTTTGGAATGAGGTGTAGCATATAGCCAGATTCCCCTGTGTTCAAACATATCTTAACACACCTCAGATAGAGATACTTTCTAGACTCACGTATAACTTAAAAGCGGGGGTATATGGCTACTCAGATATGTACCACAGAAGCAATTTTAAACCTGCAGAGAACTGATCAACAAAATAAAAATAAGCTCTCCATTTTGCTATATTATTTCATGTATTTCCCTTTATTATAACAGAAGTTTCTTGTCTTATTTGCAGTTAGGATCCATGAGAGTTTTATCTGTATTTATGCAATAAGATGATTAATATATTGACTTCTGGGAGCCAGAATTCCTATAGTTATAAATAAAATCATCTACTGAAAATGCAAGAGCTTTGAAAGTGCTTTGCATCGCCTGATAAGGTATGAGTCTTAGAAGAGATATCCCAAATTCTTCAGTCCCTGGTTTTCTCTGCTAAAACTAGATCCATGTCATGGGGTATCTAAAATCCTTGAGAGAGATAAATCAAAGGAAACTTGAACCTTTTTCTAGTGGTAAACCTGGGACTGAATGGCATCATTCTTATAACGCCATTTGTCTTTCTGAGCAGGGGAGCAGCTCCAATCTTATGCTCTAAAGCTTTGGGTGAAAGACTGTTTTGAAGTGGCAGCTGTGCATTTGGAAGGCTGAGTTCTGTTGTTAATGGGCAAGCATGGCATGCCCCCTCACCTCACCCTAACTCAGAACAATGAGGAAGGAAGTGGGCTTACTATAGTGTGTGTGCACCAAAAATATGCAGGAAGTAATGAGCATTCTATCATATTATATTTCAGTGCTAGTATGTCAGCTGTGTATATATCCTGCATACTAGATCTTTTTGCATAAAATTCTTCCTGACCCCCTCCAGGATAAATCATCATCCCCCATCTTCTTCCCTCTCTACTCACCATCACTGGCTCTCCAGCAGTCTGTATTTTGGCCCTTATCACACTATTATAATAATTGTTGTTTGCATGCCTTCAGTGTTACACTGATCTCCTTCAACACAAAGATGTCTTATTTCATAGTGTATCCTCAGTGCCAAACACAGTGCTGGGCATCCACCAATTCTATTAAAAAGTGTGAATTAATGAAATTCAAAGGAGAACCCAGTTATTATTTAACACATTAGTGAAAACTGAATTATTTTACAAGTCTAAAATGTGACTTCCAAAGTACTGTTTGGCAGTCATGGAATGCTCTTTGATATTGCACCTATGAAATATGACCAGCACAACTAAATTGATTTTTTTTATTTAATTTTAAATAATTTAAATAACTACATATGCTAGTACCTATAATACTGAATAGCACGGTCCTGAGGCCACACATCTCTGTCCAATGAAGACCAGCTGTAACTTCATTAGCTAGGAAAGCAGGCAATATCTAGTTCTTCACACCATTCTACAATGGGGAGGGAGTGAAAAACACCACATCAACAGGTTTTTATGTAGTGCAACATAAGGCTAAGAGATATAGTTTTTCTTGCTTTAGGAGTCTGGGGAGAATTTGGACTTTGGGTTGCCTTCTCCCCTCACCTTGTTTCCAAGAAACTTGTATGACAGGATAAGATGGAAGTCCATCTTCCTTGCTGTTAGATCTCAAGTATCCAAAGATCTTGAAAGTACTGACCTGATAGTAAAATTGAACTGTATTGTACACTGGTTCCCATTGTATATAGTTTTGTATATCCATTTTAGGTAGGTTGGTCTTCATGACAACAGTCAGCCGTCTTTTGAAATAAAACAAAGCACACTTTCATATGAAGGCCTAAGCTATTTTGTTTTCCAGTGAACTGAAGAGAAATCTGGTTTATGTCACCTCTGCTTTATGCTGGGTAGTCATTCCCTGTCTACTGTAAAGACCATTTAGGAAAAGTAAATTTAGCTGCATAATGTGCTTATCTTGAAGTATTGAACTATTCTTGATTGCAGTTAAATGGCATAATGAATTCAGTTCGGTTTCTCTGACAACAATTAAAAGTTTGGATAATCTAAACAAGGAATGGAAGTCAAGAGAGGTACTGACATTGCCCCAAGGCCAATGCCACTTCAACTGAAACATAAATGTCTCTTCACTGAAAATATTGCCTGGTCCTATCCTTTTGAGAGGGTAGAGAGCTTTATGAAATCTTAAGTAAAAGGTTTGTTTTGAAAGTGATCATCTGTATTTCTCAAGATTTAACTTGAATTTCAACTTTTTCATTTCACTTTATTGATGTTCATTTTGTCTTTTCTTTTTCTTCTGTTCCTTTTACTTCAAGTCCTTAGATGTTACCCACTAGTTATGGGTTCTTAATCTGAACACTTAGATCAGAGAAGACAGGTAGAAATTGGGAAGGATGAGGAGACAGGAATAAACTGTGGTTGTTGGCAAGCCTGGAGAGACATTTTTATTAAAAAGCTGAATTTGATGTTAACATGAATGAAACTTGAGTGGATTTTGGTGACTCTGTACTTGTATGGACCAAAATACCCTTCATTTTTCCTCAATAACTGTGTTGATGTTTTCTGAACCCAGCAACAGTATGATTACTATGTCTGCTTCTTTTGATTCCCAGAAGGTCAAGAGTGGAAGAAAGTTATTGGCTGCTAAGAAATACAGGTATTTGAAATCCCCCAAGATTAAGTTGAAGTGTCACTATTTCTGGAACTGCAGCTTTACTGCTGTCCTCTCTTTTGACTTTGTTAGTGAACAATTGCTCCTCACTATCGCTGGAGCAACCTCCCATTCCAGCCCCAGGTCAATGAGGAAACTGTAGAATTGTGACTTACTCCATTAATTATTTGTCACTTGGTTGGTCTTCTACTAATCCTAAGTAAATTAACTTATGTTTCCTCTTGGAGTGCCAGGGTCCTACCCACAGAGTGATGAGGTCTACACAAAAGTGTCTCTTGGCATATTGAGCTGTTATCCACAGAACATGAAATGGAAGCTGGCAAGGGCGAGCCCTCTCTGCAAAGGTGTTGTGTTGATGAAGACAGAGAGGTCTTGCTCATAACGGCTGCATTTTGTCTTCTTTGGGTCCAGGCTGCTTTGAATGCTGCATCAAGTGTCTGGGAGGGGTCCCCTATGCCTCTCTGGTGGCCACCATCCTCTGCTTCTCTAGGGTCGCCCTGTTCTGTGGCTGTGGACACATGGCCCTGGCGGGCACTGTGGCAATCCTTAGCAACACTTCTCCACCAGCACCAGTGACCACACCTTGTTCAGTGAAGTGTAAGTATTAGTTATCTTTTAAAGTGTATTTAAGGGGCACCTGGGTGGCTCAGTGGATTAAGCTGCTGCCTTCAGCTCAGGTCATGATCCCAGAGTCCTGGGATAGAGCCCCACATCGGGCTCTCTCCTCTGTGAGGAGCCTGCTTCCTCCTCTCTCTGCCTGCCTCTCACCGACTTGTGATCTCTGTCTGTCAAATAAATAAAATAAATCTTTAAAAAATAAATAAAAAATAAAAAATAAAGTGTATTTAAGGGGTGCCTGACTTGCTCACTCAGTAGAGCAGGTAACTCTTGATCTTATGGCTGTGAATTCAATCCCCATGTTGGGTATAGACATTAACTTCTCTAATTAAAAAAATAAAAGTTGAAAAATTAAAAAAAAAATGTATTTAAAATGCAACAGTCTGGGGCACCTGGGTGGCTCAGTGGGTTAAAGCCTCTGCCTTTGGCTCAGGTCATAATCCCAAGGTCCTGGGATAGAGCCCTGCATCGGGCTCTCTGCTTGACAGGGAGCCTGCTTCCTCCTCTCTCTGTGCCTGCCCTTCTGCCTAGTTGTGATCTCTCTCTCTGTCAAATAAATAAATAAAATCTTTTAAAAAAATTTGTAAAGTAAAATACAACAATCTCATGGCATTTCTTAAAACTATAGTGCAATAAGGGTCATTGAAAGGTGGTTAAATATGAAATGCGAAGCAACTGTCTTTCCATGCATACAATAATTGTACTGACAGGATCTGTCTGATACAACTATTTTAGAATTCTAGATTCTATTTAAGGCTTACAACTAACAGGAAGAGTCTTGGATGGTTAATTTTATGCACTTTTAGCCCTCAAAATTGTATCTGTTGATACATCTGTTGATACCATACCTTTCACCCTCACAGACCTTGAGTAGCTTGCAAATTGCTGGCAGAACTAGAGTGGGTAAAAAAGTATCCTACTGTACAAATATCAGGCATTTATGCTCTAATTACAGAGTGTTGCTTTTGATTACTGGGTCAGGCAGCCACTGATGCTCTTGTCATTTTTCTAAGTCCTTCCCACTCTGGCTAAAATGACTTCCAGGGCTAATGCTTATCTTCCCCCCCGCTTTATTTTCCTCTTTTCTTTGTTGGGAGCAAGACATTGAGGACTACATGTATGTGAGAAAAAGTAGAAAGTAACTCCATATGCCCAAGTGAAGACACAGGATTAGAAAAGACATCAGAAGATCTTAAATTTACATCTTAGGGTGATCCTCAGCATAGATATTCTGCAAAAATAAAAAGCAATGAACAAAAACAAAACATAGTGAAGCATAAGGAATGAAAATCTGATTTCTAAAGTTACCATATCATTAGATTAACATATACAATTTTCAACAAAAAATATAAGGTATACAAAATAAAGAAAGCATTGTTTCCATGGAAAGGAAAGAACAAATCAAATTGTTCCTTAAAAAGTTCTAGTGACAGGTCTGCTACACAGACTTTAAATCAGTGGTCCTAAAAATGTTCAAAGACTTAAAGGAAGATCTGGAGTAAGTCAAGAAAACAATGTCTGGAACACATGAAAATACCAATAAGGAGATAGAAAATCTAAAAAAAAAAAAAAAAAAAAATTCTGGAACTGATAAGTACAACAACAAATGAAAACATTTGCCAAAGGTATTCAAAGGCAGATTTGAATTGATAGAAGAAACAATCAGGAAACATGAACTCAGGACAAAAGAAATGGCGTTTTGTGAACAAAAATAAAGAAATGAACAAAGATGAACACTTTAAGGGGCCCATGAGACACCCTCAAGCCACTCCCTTCCAGGAAGTCCTGGAAGGAAAAGAGAGAAAAGGGGGCAAAGAGAATATTCGAAGAAGTAATGTCCAAAAAGTTCCCAAATTAGATGAAAGACATTCAGGAAACTCAACAAATTCTAAGTAGGGTGAATCTAAGGTTAAAAGAGAGAAGGAGAGACATTATATATTAATAAAAGTTTCAGTGCAGCAACATGAGAAAACAATTATAAACATCTGTCCTTAATATAAATCAAAAATAGAATTGAAGGTAGAAAAAGTTTTACAATAATAGTTGGAGACTGGATACCACACTCTGAATAATGGATAGAGTAATCTAATATACATAAGTATAGAAATAGAGGATTTAATCCATACAAAAATCCAACTAGACCTGCCCAATGTATTCTAGATATTCTATCCAACAATAGAATGTACATCCTACTCAAGTGCACAGTTCTCCTACATTTCCTATGATAGACCTAATGACATGGGACATTTCCTATGATAGACTATATGTTAGATCACAAATTAAGTCTCAATGATTTGAAAATTCAAATATCATAATATCTTTTCCAACCACGACAGGATAAAGTTAGAAATTAATAACAAAAGGAAAACTGAAAAATTCAGAAATTGTGAAAATTAATACACTCAAGCAACCAATGGATCAAAGAAGAAATCATATGTGAAATTAGACAAATGACAATAAAAACACAGCATACTAAAACTTAGGGGATGCAGTCTGAATAGTGCTGAGGAAGAAATTTATAGCTACAAATGCTTATACAAACAAGAAATGACTGAAATCAATTACCTAACTTTACAAATTAAAGAATTAGAGGAGCACCTGGCTGGCTCAATTGGTTAAGCATCTACCTTCTGCTCAGGTCATGATCTCAGGGTCATGATCTCAGGATCATGAAATCAAGTCCCACATTGGGCTCCCTGCTTAGTGGGGAGTCTCCTTCTTCCTCTGCCCCTCCTCCAGCTCATGCATGCTCACGCGCTCTCTCTCTCTTTCTCTCTCTCATAAATAAATAAATAAATAAATAAATAAATCATCTTTTTAAAAAAGAATTAGAAAGACAAGAACAAATTAAACCCAAAACTAGCATAAGAAGGGAGTAATAAAGATTTGTGATTATATAAATGAAATAGGGAATAGAAAAATAATAGAGAAATCAGCGATACATAATTGACAAACCTTTCACTAGAGAAACTAAGAAAAAGAACCAAATTTTAAAAAAATCAAAGAGGTAAGTGAAGATATTACCAATTGTATAGAAATAAAGAGGACTATAAAGGGCACTATGAGCATCTGATAACAAATTCGACACCTTAGATGAAATGGACAAATTCCTAGAAACACAAAAATTACCAAGACTAAAGCACACACCCACAAAAAAAAAAAAAGTCTGAGTAGACTTAAATTATTAGGGAGACTGAATCAGTAATCAAAAATGTCCCAACAAAGAAAAGCACTGGACCTGATGGTTTCACTGGTGAATTCTTGAAAGATTTTTTTAAAGATTTTATTTATTTATTTGATGGAGAGAGTGAGAGAGGGAACACAAGCTGGGGTGGTGTAAGAAGGAGAAGCAATCTCCCCACTGAGCAGGGAGCCTGTTGCAGAGCTCGATCCCAGGACCCTGGGACCATGACCTGAGCTGAAGGCAGATGCTTAACAACTGAGCCACCCAGGCACCTCACTTCAAAGCATTTTAAATACTAACATCAATCCTTATCAAACTTTCTCAAAAAATTGACCAGAAAGGAACACTTCCTAACTCATTCTGTGAGATCTGCATACCCTGATACCAAAGACAGATAAAAACACTACAAGAAAAATACAAATTAATCTCTATAAACATTGAAGCAAAAATCCACAACAAAATTCTAGCAAACTGAATTCAGCAGTATAATATAAGTTGCATATGCCATGACCAAGGATTTATTCAACCATTATTCAGCATAAGAAAATCTATCAATGAAATTCACCATATTGACATAAAAAGAGTGGGGAAAGGAGGAAGCATAATTATTTCAAGTGAAGCAAAAACATTTGATAAAATTCAATACTCTTTAATAAAAACAGTCAATAAACTAGGAATAGAATGGCATTACATTACAAAAAATTTAAATGAAATTTAATGAAAACCCAACACCAAACATACTCAATGCTGAAGTACTGGCAGTTTTCTCTCCAAGATGAAGAAAAGGCAAGAATGTCTGCTTATATCACTTTTATTCAACATGCTACTAGAAGGCCTGCCTAGCAATTAAGTGAGTAAAGAAACAAAATGATCAAAATTGGAAAGTAACAAGTAAATTTATTTCTGCTCACAGATGGTGTTATCTTTATATATATATACATATATATATGTATATAAATACTATAAATATATAAAACCCTAAGGAACACAATACACAAAACTGTTAGAACTTAAATTCAGTGAAGTAGCAGGATTCAAAATTATCACTTAAAAATTAATTGATTTTGGGGCGCCTGGGTGGCTCAGTGGGTTAAGCCGCTGCCTTTGGCTCAGGTCATGATCTCAGGGTCCTGGGATCAAGCCCCACATCGGGCTCTCTGCTCAGCAGGGAGCCTGCTTCCTCCTCTCTCTCTGCCTGCCTCTCTGCCTACTTGTGATCTCTCCCTGTCAAATAAATAAATAAAATCTTTAAAAAAATTAATTGATTTCTGTAGAATATTAGTTATTAATTTGAAAATGAAATTAAGAAAATAGTTCCAATTACTATCAAAACAAACAAATAAAATACTTGAGAATTAACTTAACCAAAGAGGTAAAAATTTTGTACAAGGAAAACTATGAAACAGTTCTGAAAGACATTTAAAAGTACATAAATGAAAAGCCATTCATGTTCAGGGTGTGGAAAATTCATTATTGTCAGTAGTACCCCCAAATGATCTACAGATTTAATGTCATCCATACCAAAATCTGAAAGATGATTTTTTTTTTTTTTGAGAGAGAGAGTAAGAGAAGGCATGAGAGGGGAGAAGGTCAGAGGGAGAACCAGACTCCCTGTAGAGCCAGGAGCCAGATGCAGGACTTGATCCCATGACTCTGGGATCATGACCTGAGCCAAAGGCAGTGGCTTAATCCACTGAGCCACTCAGGTACCCCAAGATGATATTTTTGCAGAAATAGAAACACTGACCCTAAAATTTATTGGAATTTCCAAGGTGCCAAATAACCATAATAATCCTTTAAAAAAAAAAAAAGAACAAAACTGGAGGACTCACACTTTCTAATTTCAAACCTATTACAAAGATACAGTAATCAAAATAGTTCTGGCATAAAGATAGACATATAAACTGATGGAATACAACAGAATAGAGAACTCAGAAATAAACTCTTTCATATATGATCAAAAGATTTCCAAATGTGCCAAGACCATTTATTCAATTGGGAAAAGACAGTCTTTTCAATGAATTTTACTGAGAAAATTGGATATCCACATACAAAGGAGTGAAACTGGACTCTCACCTAACACCATATGCAAAATTTAACACCAAATTGATCCATTCCCTCACCATAAGACCTAAAACTATAAAACTTTTAGAAAAATACATAGGACAGAAGTTTTACATTGGATTTGGCAATGATATTTCATATATGAAACCAAAGGCAGACAACCAAGAGACAAACTGGACTTCATGAAAATATAAAAAGGTACTATCAACAGAGTGAAAAAACAAAACACAAAATAGGAGAATGTATTTTTAAATAATATCTGTAAAGGGATTAATGTCCAGAGTATACAGAGAACTGTTAAAGTTCAACAGAAAAACAACCATTTGCCCATTCAAAGGGCAAAGGACTTGGGGCGCCTGGATGGCTCAGTCGGTTGAGCATCCAACTCTTGGTTTCAGCTCAGATCAGATCTCAAGGTCTTGAGATCAAGCCCTACATTGAGCCCTGAGTTGGGTTCCACACTCAGTGGAGAACTTCTGTGCTGCTTCTTCTCTGTTTGCCCCTCCCCCTGCTCACTTGCTCTCTCCCTCAAATAAGTAATTCTTTTCTTAAAGTGGTCAAAGGGCTTGAACAGACATTTATTTAAAAAAGATATGCAAGTAGCCAATAAAATATAACTCATTATTCAACATTAGTGGGGAAATGCAAATCCAAACTACAGTGAAATTCTGGGAAAATAGTAGATTAGGAAAATTCTGATCTCACCTCCTCTTAGGGACACACTGAAACTACAATTAGATATAATAGAGCTAACTATGAAAACAATCTGAGGACTAGCAGAACAGGTCTTCTACAGCAAAATATTTTTTTTTTTTTATGATGAAGAAGGGCAGGGGCAGAAACCTGGTTGGGGACCAAACCTCTAGCATGAGGACCCACAAGAGAGACGGATATTAGAGGAAGGGAGCCCCTCCCTGAGGAGCAATGGAATTAAGCCCCAGACTGGGCATTTGCAACTCTAGGGATTTAGACAGAATATGAAAGCCTTTATAGCATCTGTCTTTGAAAAACAACAGGACTTAACTTTAGGAGCTTTAAAAAAATCAGCAGGTTTAACTTCAGAAGAGCCAAAAGGTTGTGGAACATTGAGACTCCACTCTTAAAGGGCCAGAGCACTATATCACTCAGTCCAAGACTTAGCACAAAGGCAGTAGTTTGAAAAGTGCCAGGATTATATCTAATTTTAGGCATGCATCTGTTGGGTGGGGATCTGTAGGAGTTTTATCCAGAAATAGAAGTGCTGGTGAATGCCAATTTTTTTACTCCTTTAGCCTAGTTTGTGGGAGGCACTTATGAGGGCAGTTCTCGTCCTGCTATGGCATTCCCAAACAAATCTGTCCCACCTAACATGCCTCTACATGAGGTCTTTCTCTAAAGTAATCTACACACAACCACACTTGGTAGGGAGCTCCAGTGAAGATAGTAGCCCTTCAAAGCAACTACGGCTCCAAGAAAGGGAGTGGTCAACTCCATGCACCTGTATGCCCACCATAGATACAGCCTGTCCTGTCAACCAGCTCTGCCTGGATCCAACCTACACCAACTATAGCCAGGCCTCTCAGTCAACCATACCAGAGGCTAGACCTTACCCGTGCATTACAGCCATAACAGCTGGTCATTGCAACCACCCATGCTTGGAGCCAGAGTACATACCAAAGGAATCACTGCCTCTTAAAAACAATAGAGTAACTCAGGCAGCTCTGGAGTGCCTTGTTCTGGTGATCAGGGGAGATTGAGTCCTAAGCCCTTAAAAGATCTCTCCTAAACAACACCACTACTTTCTAGTCTAGGGAATGTAGTTTAACCTTCATAAAACAGAGGAACAAATATAAAGGGTCAGACAAAATGAGGAAACAGAGAAATATGCTCCAAATGAAAGAACAAGACAAAAGCATAAAAAAAGAGCTAAGTAAAATGGTGAAAAATAATCGTCGTATTGAAGAATTCAAAGTTATGGTCATAAAGATGCTAATAACACTCGAGAGAAGAGTGGATGAACTCAGTGATTGAAAATTCAATAAAGTATTAAAAAAATCAGAGATGACAAACTCAGTAACTGAAATTAAAAATATACACACACCCACACACACAAAATACACACACATACACTAAAGGGAATTGACAGCAGATTAGAAGATGGAGAAAAACAAATCAGTGATCTGGAAGACAGTGTAATGGAAATCATCCAATCAAAATAGCAAAAAGAAAAGAAATGATAAATGAGAATCAGTTAAGGGAGGTCTTGGACAATGTCAAGCATGGTAACATTTGCATTATGAGGATCTCCATAAAGAAGGCAAAGAGAGAGAGAAAATGGCAGAAAACCTCCTTGAAGACATAATAGCTGAAAAATTCCCTAATCTGGGGAAAAAACAGATATCTAGATCTAGTAGGCACAGAGGTAGCATCCAGCAAAATCAATCAAAGAGACTCCATTCCAAGACACATAGTAATTAAAATAACAAAAACTTCTAAAGAAACAAAAAGAATTTTTAAAGAAGGAAGAGAGAAGCAAATATTTATGTACAAAGGAAAGTCCACAAGACTATCAGCTAATTTTTCAGTAGAAGTTTTACATGCTAGCCAAACTATGAAAAGAACTTAAACGTCCCTCAACAGATGAATGGATAAAGAAGATGTGGTGTGTACATATAATGGAATACTATGCAGCCATCAAAAGAAATGAAATCTTGCCGTTTGCAAAGGCATGGTTGGAACTAGAGCGTATTATGCTGAGCAAAATAAGTTAGAGAAAGACAATTATCATACAATCTCTCTGATATGACGAATTTGAGAGGCAGGGCAGAGGATTGTCAGGGTCAGGGAAGGAAAAAAATGAAACAAGATGGGATTGAGAGGGTGACAAACCATAAGAGACTTTTAATCTCAGGAAACAAACAGGGTTCCTGGGTGTTGGGGGAGGGATAGGGTGGCTGGGTGATGGACATTGGGGAGGGTATGTGCTATGGTGAGTGCTGTGAAATGTCTAGGCCTGATGATTAACAGACCTATACCCCTGAGGCTAATAATACATTATATGTTAATAAAAATGGTTTAAAAAAAAAAAAAGAAAGAAAGAAATGTTGCAGGCCAGAAGAGACTGGCGTGATATGCTCAGAGTGCTGACAGGAAAAACTGCAATTAAGAATACCATAGGCAGCAAGATGATCATGCAGAATTGAAGTAAAAGTAGAGTTTGTGAGACAAACAAAAGTTAAAAGAGCTTATTACCACTGAGATTTATAAGAAATGTTAAAGGGGATTCTTTAAGTTGAAAATGAAAGGCCATACTAGGAATAAGAAAATTATGAAAGGAAAAAATGTCATTTGTAAAACAAACATAACATTTACCTAAAAACCTAGTGTGAAGGTTAAAATACAAAAATTGCTAAATCAGTTATATCTATGAAAATTATTTAAGGATCCACAAAATTAAAGAACACTTGGAGGGGAGGGCAAAAATTTAGTGTTCTTAGAATATATTCAAATTTAAATGATCATCAACTTAATATAGATTGTTATATGCGTAGAATATTATATATGAACCCAATAGAAAACACAAATCAAAAATCCTATGATAGATAAAATAGAGAAAGGAATCAAAACATAACACTAAAGAAAGTCATCAAACTATAACAGATGAGAGCAAGAGAAGTACAATGACAACCAGAAAAAAAATTGCAATAAGTACATAAATAATAATATCTTTAAGTATATATGAACTATGAGCTCTAATGAAAAGATACAGGTTGACTAAATGGAGAAGAAAAGAAGACCATCTGTATACTGCTTATTAGAGACTTACTTTAGACCTAAAGGCACAGACTAAAAGTAAAGGGACAGAAAAAGATATTTCAGATGTGAATGTAATTGAAAAAAAAAAAAAAAGAAGAAGAAGCCAGGATAGCAATCCTTTATATCAGGCAAATCCTTTATATCAGACTAAAACAAAGACTGTAACAAAAGAAAAAGGACATGTAGTGATAAAGGGATCAATTCAACAAAAAGTTCTAATAATTTCATATATCTAATGTACCTGACATAGGAGCATCTACATATATAAAGCAAATTTTAACAGACATAAAAGGAGAAATTAATAGTAATGCAGTAATAGAAGAGGACTTTAACACCTCACTTACATCAGTGGTTAGATTGTCCAGACAGAAAACCAATAAGGAAAAACAGTGACTTGGAATGACACATTAGATCAGATGGCCTTAACAGATATATACAAAAGTCTCTGTCCAAAGTCAGTAGTATACACATTCTTTTCAAGGTCAATTGAAGGAGTCTGAAGAATAAATCATATGTTGGGACACAAAATAAATCTCAGTAAGTTAAGAATGTTAACGTCATATCAAGCATCTTTTCCAACATAATTGACAATACTAGAAATCAATTACCAGGAAAAAAAAAAAAACTGGAAAATACACAAAAACATGGGGACTAAAAAACATGCTACTAAAAACCAACGGGTCAATGAAGAAATCAAAGAGGGAAGAAAAATACATTGAGAAAAATACATCCATGAAATTGACACAACCTGATTTAAAATCCTTAGGAATCAGTGAAAGCAGTTGTAAGAGGGAAGTTTAGTGATACAGACCTACTTTAAGAAACAAGAGGAGGGACACCTGGGTGTCTCAGTTGGTTAAGCAGCTGCCTTGGGCTCAGGACATGATCCCAGCGTCCTGGGATCAAGTCCCACATCGGGCTCCTTGCTCAGCAGGGAGCCTGCTTCTCTCTCTGTCTCTGCCTGTGCTCTCTCTCTCTCTCTCTGACAAATAAATAAATAAAATCTTAAAAAAAAAAAAAAAAGAAAGAAACAAGAGGAATTTCAAGCATTCTAACTTCACACCCAAGAAACTTGGGACAGAAGAACAAACAAAACTTAAAGTTAGGGGCGCCTGGGTGGCTCAGTGGGTTAAAGCCTCTGCCTGCGGCTCAGGTCATGATCTCAGGGTCCTGGGATCGAGCCCCGCATCGGGCTCTCTGCTCAGCAGGGAGCCTGCTTCCTCCTCTCTCTCTGCCTACTTGTGATCTCTGTCTGTCAAATAAATAAATAAAATCTAAAAAAAAAAAAAAAAAACTTAAAGTTATTAGAAGGAAATAATAAAGGTATAAAGAGAGACTTGCAAATAAATAAATAAATAAACTAAGAGCTGGTACTTTGAAAAGATAACAAAAATTGATCATCTTTAGCCATAGTTATCAAGAAAAAAAGAGAGAGGACTCCAAAAAATTAAATCAGGTATGAAGGAGAATTAATAACTGATACCACAGAAATACAAAGGATTATAAAGGACAACTATGCAAAATAATAAGCCAACAAATTGGACAACCTAGAAGAAGTGGACAAATTCCTAGAAATAATTTTCTAAAACTGAATCAGGAATAAATAGAAAATTTGAATAGACTGACTGCTAGTTACAAAACTGAATCAGTACTCAAAAAATCCAATAAACAAAATGAGGTAACAGATGACTTTGTAGGTGATTCTACCAAACATTTAAAGAAGAGCAACACCTATCCTTATTAAAGTATTCCAGATATAAAATTCTTGCAAATTAATTCTATGAGGCCAGTATTATTATACCAAAATCAGACAAAGACACTACAAAGAAAATTACAAACCTATCTCTTGTGAACAAACACACAAAAATTCTCAACAAAATATTAGTAAACTGAAATTAATAATACATTAAAAGGATCATTCACCATAATTAAGTGGGATTTATTTCAGGTATGAAAGTATAGTTAAATAGTCACAAATCAATATGACAGCATATTAACAAAGGACAAAATGTATATGATCATCTCAATAGATGTAGAAGAAGTATTTGACATAATTCAACAAACATAAACACAAAACTACATACAGAAACATAAAAACTCTCAATAAATTGGTTTAACAGGAACATCTGTCAACATAAGAAAGTCATCTATTACAAACCCAAGGCTCACACCATATTCAGTGGTGACAAGCTGAAATTTGTTCCTATGAATAGAGTTATAGATACAGAAATAGAATGGTGGTTGTCAGAAGTTAGAGGGAGAGGAAATGGGAATTATTGTTTTGAGAGTAGAATGTTTCAGTTCTGTAAATGAAAAATGTGGAGAATGATAGGGTGATGGCTGCACAATATGAGTGTAATTAATACCTCTGAACTATCTACTTACCAACGATTTAGATAGCAAGTTATAATATGAATATATTAGTATAATAAAAATAGTAGGAAAAAACTTTTTTTCTACCAACAAAAAATTGATGTTTTAAGTAAAGTTCACTGTGTGCAGATAACAAAAAAGTTTATGAAAGAGGGAAAAAAATAAAGTAAGGCACTGATTATTATTTGGAATCTGGGGTGTATTGGACTGGCAGTGGAGTTTCATCTGTTAACAGCCAAGTGTACACATAAGTCATCCTGTATACAGTAACTGTGGACATGGAAGGATGTTGGAAGGTTAAATTGATGTTACCAATCTTCATATTGATATAACACCTTCTAGTTTTCTCATAAGAAATCATTCCTGGGATGTTTGGAAATCCATTGAAGACTTAGCCCAAGTCAAAGTCTACAAGAATATATTAAGCACTCTCTGGCAGAAGAATAATTCCTTGGGATCCTTACCTGCAGAAAAGGTTGTTTCAGGAGTTTAGTCCCAAATCTTTGCCTTCTCATTCTAAAAATATTCTCAGTGGAGTCTTAACAACTACCATGCATTGATTCTCTAACTATATAAACCCAGCCTTAATAGGTTCTCCCTTTTCTCCATTTCCTTCAGAGTTTTCTTTTTCTCTTTTTGAATCCCAGAGTTTAACAATGCTTGTTTTTGTTTTTTGTGTTGTTTTGTTTTGTAATTGTAATAAATTTAACTACATAGAAAGAGATATGAATGAATATTTTTGGAACTATACTGGAAACACATTGGATGAGTCCTTAGGGAAAAAAATGTCATTCCTTTTTATTTGTCCATTAATGTCATCCAAGGAAATAAGTGATGTGGGAAGGGAGAAATATCATGGACAGAAGACATTTACTGAGTGGCAAAGAAGACAATGTACAAAGAAGACCAAGAAATATTTACCAAGATTGAATCTGGGAAGGTTCTAGGAAGCTCTATAATCCCTATGTCATGCTTTGAGACTAATTAAGTCATAATCTCTGAAGATAGACATTTCTATCTGTAATTTCTAAAACTTCCACTGATTCTCATGGGTGGAATGGTCACGTGGGTCTTTGTAGATATTCATTAGGACAAAGTTAGGCGTGAATTAACTTTCTGTATTTTGACATATTATCATTTGTGTAGTGAAAATCTCAATGCAAAAGCATCTGCCCATGTTAACTCCTTAAAGAAACCCTAAGTGTTTATGTAGAGGGTTCTAAAAGGATAACAATCAGTAAGCCTAGTTGGAAGGCATTTTGCTATGGCAGAAAAAACATGTTGTCCTTAGACCAGAATTCAAATGGTAGCTTTGCCAGTGACTCTATACCTTTGAGTAACTTAACTTCTCAATGTCTCTGTTTACTTGCATGCAAAATAAGAATTCTAGCCCTCACGGCAAAGGATGCAGGTGAGTATTGAAAGATGACAACTGAGCCTCTCTGCCCCTGACCACGTTGCTGTACAGGGGCAGAGATGCCTTCCTGGAATGCCCCATGAGCCACTGAAGCCATTAGCAGGGTGGGAGGTATCACAGGATATCACTATCCCTCATGTCCTCCTTCCTGGGGCTGAAAACATCTTCTCTTTACCATGTGGACAATGTCAGTTTTCTGCATCTTGTGTTCCTTTCCATAGAATACAACTGTTGCAGTATATCATCTACGGGATTGCATCCTTCTTTTTCTTGTATGGAATCATTCTGTTGGCAGAAGGCTTCTATACCACAAGTAGAGTGAAGGAGCTGCATGGTGAATTTAAAACAAGTGCCTGTGGCTGATGCATTAGTGCAATGGTTAGCATAAATCTCTGTCTGACATACAACGAGAGTCACATATCTGGGTATTTATTTGTATTGGGTGAAAGCTATGAGATAATCAAAGGTGGATGAAGTCCATGACACAAATATTGTTCTTACCACTTATAGTTAGGGACATAATAAAGACTTTCAACATAGTATTGATAATGAATTAAAATCTATTGCTAATATTACTGAACATTTCTCCTATCAATGTATGGGAAGTAAGAATACTGAAAATTTTTCATATTATGTCAGTGCTATCCTGTCTTTAAATATTCATATTGGACCTAAAGCCATACATGTGCTATGATTACTTATCATAACTTTTCTGGAAGTATATACCAAGCATGCACTGTATCAAGCATACAGCTGGGAATTTTGTTGATTGCTAGTGTGCAAAGATTAAAATACATCTCCTCAAAAAGTTTATAAGCTAAGATAGGGCTTTCAAACTGCAACCTGCAGGCCAAATCTTGTTTTTGTATAGCTAAGAACAGTTCTCACATTTTTAAATGTTTGGGGAGAAATGTGATGATTATTTTAAGACATGTGAAAATTATACAAAGTCATATTTGAGTTTTGTTGTCATATAGCACAGTTTCAAGAGTTTGTATTGTTTTCACATGTAGGCCTATGTTTAGAGTGGTTCACCTCAGAAAGCATGGGCGTGCCTGGTGGGCTTCTGGAAGACTTCCTCTTAACCAGCACAGTCATTTTTATCTGTTGAATCTGTTACATTAATTTATTTACATAAAGAGATCTGTTTTAAAAAGTTGAAAAGACTGATGCGCAGGACTAGCTTTATTCATTTTCTCATTGGTAACTTGATCCTTAACACTATTTTTGTTGATACATTCAAGAAGATCATTGAATAAACCTGCTCTGGAGGATGTTAGGAAGATAGAAGTGACAGGGAGGGCTGTTGACAGATAGAGGAACATGCTAATACAGGAAGTTGTATAAAGTATAAAATATAAATGAGCTTTGCTCACCATGGACAGCAAAAGTGAATTTTGTCACCAGAATTCCTGGTACTCTCTGGTCCTTTATGGGAGTCTTCTACCTGGGAAGACACTAAGAAGTAACTCTGCATACTTAAGGCCACCATGATAGGAACAGTCTGCAAGAGGAGCACTTTCCACTGGACCCTGGCCTATACTTTGGAATTCTGACAATCATTGAAAGGCAGGGCTGACCAATAAAGGAGCTACCCAGTTCTTCTTCAATTTTCTATGGTGTTATTGAAAAGAAAGTAAAGTTTTCTTTTTTAAGAGTTAGAAAAAGAAGCCCCAGTTTGCAGTAGTGTATCCATAAGCACTGGGGACAAAGCGTATATGAAAGTGATGAAATCTACTTCTCTGAATATTTTCAACGGAAATACTTTTGAAAGTGTCGATGTCCTGCAAGTACAAGTAATCTGTTTCTAGAGTTTTCTGGGGTGACCAACAGGAAGTGGTCTGTCTGACACCAAATGGAACTCCATTGGTTCAAATATTTGGTCTTCAGGATCAGTTTAAGAAACAAGTCAAACCAAAAGAATTCCAAACACTTGCCACACATTCTGAGGATATATATTCTGGGAATATAAATACCACAACAGTTTATGGATAGTCTTTAAGAGTTCTCTTAAAATTAGTACTCAGGCAGAAAGTTATGAATAAAGTGAAGTGATATCATTATGTTTTTCCTGAAATTGCTCTTTAGCAATGTGTAGAACACAATGAGGATTTTTTCCTAAACCATTGCTGTGTTTGTAAAACTGCTATGAATGCTGAGTGTGAAAGAAAACTAAAGGGAAATGAGGTATTTCTCTCTTCTGTGTTCATTAAGTTCTATTCAAAGTAATTTTCAACTTCTAATAAAGACTCAAGCATCCAATGCGTTTACTAATTTCACAAGGCAATGAAACTAGCCAAGTTCCTTTTGAGAAAGAGCTTTCTGAAGTATTTGTTATTGTACTATCCATATGTTGTGTAAAATAAAGGCAATTTTTGAGAAACTGATATGAAGTTATCATTCAGTGCTGTTAAAGAATCCCAATACATAATCACCATGGTAAATATTTAGTAATTGCTGCCTCCCTTTCTAATTCAGTCTGCAACTGTGGACAAGAGAAATTACCACGTGGGGTCTCCTGGCTTTGTTTGTTGAGAGAGGGACCTGCACAAAGTCCCTTAAGTGGCTTTGGGCAATCACATTGTCCATCATGTAGCTCTAGAGAGCATGACTTCCCTGGACCAGCCCTGCTTCCCCTCTCCCTTGTTGCTATGCCTGTCACTCCCATGGCCCAGGCGGTGCTGAGAATGCAGCCCCCAGGTTCACCATCCAGCCAGAGCTGTGTGACCATTTTGTCCCCAGGTGCTGTAACCCTGCCCACCCCCTCAGTAATGATTCTTTCTCCTTCTCTTTTTCTGCTCAGTTCGTGTTCTTCACCTACGTGCTGGGAATGGCCTGGCTGGGTGTGTTTGGTTTCTCCACTGTGCCCAACAACATCTGGTCAACCTGTGAGGTCATCAACTCACTGCAGACTAATGGCACAGCCACTGTGGAGCAGATCTGTGTGGACATCCAACAATATGGTACCTCCCTGTATTACACCCAGTGAACTTTTATCCTTTTGTGTATAGGTCCACACCTTAGTTATAATAGGGTGTTTTTTTAATCATTGTGATCAGTTTCATAAGTTCTTTTTAAAAAGATTAGAGATAGAGTAGGAAGAGGGGCAGAGAGAGAGAGAAAGAGAGAGAATCTCAAGCAGACTGCATGCCCAGTGGGATACCTACCTGGGGTTCAGTCTCACCATTCTGAGATCATGCTTGAGCCAAAAAGCATTGGTTAAACACGATGAACTGAACCATCGAGGCACCCTGGTTTCATGCATTCTTCTTTTGGAATTGTTTATAGTCTTTCTCTCAATATACCCAGTTTGTGGGATATTTGTACAACCGATTATTCCTGAAATCATTGTTTCACTGACAGTTTGGGGACTTGTCATTTCTCTTCTGAAACATAGAGTTACTTCTGACTGGAAGAATATGGAGGGTGGAAGGATATGCAGATTTTATTTTTTGATCTTTCTTCCTTATATACTGAGAAAACTGTAATTTGAGCTATTTTTAATTTTTAAATACACATTATGCAGAAATCACGCACTTACCTTTAAATTAAGTGGAAAAGAAAAACAACAGCCTATGAACAATTGTTAAGTATAGACAGAACTCAGGGTTACCATGAGAGACACATTATAGACTGTGCTTGTCCCATCCTCTGGGATGAAAAATGTTGTTTTTCTTTTTAAATATTTACAATTAGACTTTTAATTCAGAATGATTTCTAATACATTTACAGTTAGTCTTTTAATCCAAAATTATTTCCAATACTTAAACATAATAAAATGTATTGTAAAATACATGCAAAATACAAATTCAAATTTGTGTTTATAATTTGTAATTACACTGCCAAAATTCTATAAACTTTGTGAGTGTATGCTCTCAATTTCGGTACTTATCTCATGGTAGACTAAAAAGATCTTGTTGTGAACACCTCTTTTTCACTTGCAAGGCCACAAACCAAGATATTTGTATAGAAATGTATTTGATCTGAGTATAATATAATAACATATAATGTAAAGAACAGCTTTATAAGAGAGTCATACTATAGTTATTTATTTGTAATTAATAGTTCATAAATTCAGTTTAGGGAAATTTTAGTTTTCTAAATCAGTAAATATTTAGTAAACAAAGCTTTATTTGTAAAAGGAAAAAAGTCATAGGAAAGGGTCATATTGTTTAAATTTCTCATTCAATTTTCCTCTTACCCTGTTGTCTTGATGGGGCTTACTTTTTATTTCAAAAGTCCTGGTCTGCAGAGGGCCAACCTGTCAAGTGTTGATGAAGAACAGCGTACAATTACAGTGTCACTGGACCCTGAAGTGGTGAGGACCAGTGAGAGCATGGAGCACTGCAGTGTGTACTAATAACTAACGTTCTGTTGGGCTTCATCTCACAGGTATCATCCCTTGGAATGCTTTCCCAGGGAAAATCTGTGGCTCCACCCTTGAGAACATCTGCAACACCAGTGAAGTAAACCCTTTTCCTGTCAGGGTCTGGACATGGCTGCTTGGTAGAGCTGGCTGAGGAAAGGGCTCTCTGAGGTAGAAAGAGCAGAAGGTGATACAAATGCTAGGAAAAGCATGTCTTTGTGCCAAACTGTATATAATCATCAATACTCACCCATTTTTTATCTAGCAAATGGCCATTTTATGTGGTCCAGCTATCGAGTAAGGATATTTAGCAATCAGAAATCTTATTCTTTTGGCAATAATATGTACTGATATCAATTCTGCCCATCTGAAAACACATGTAGCTTTTTCTCTTTGGCTGCCATATATTTTTTTGAAAGTAGGACATTTGTGACAGAATAAATACAAATTAATTTTCTCAAAAAGATTTCCCTAAATTTGTGTATAAACTCATTTTTTAAAGACTTTATGTACTTACTTGACAGAGACAGAGACAGTAAGAGAGGAAACACAAGTAGGGGGAATGGGAGAGGGAGAAGCAGACTCCCCACTAAGCAAAGAGCCTCATGCAATGCAGGACCCTGGGATCATGACCTGAGCCAAAGGCAGACACTTAACTCATTGAGCCACTCAGCACCCCTGCATAAACTAATTTTTAAGTCCATTACAGTTCATTATTTTTTCCATAGTGATTCACTGCTATGTCTCTTTGTTTTTAATTAGATATAAAATCTTTGTTTAAAATATCACAGTTCTAGAATATTTTTAAACATTAGTTTGTAAGTCTTTATAAAGGAAAAGTCCTAAATATACTAGTGAGAGTTTGCAAATTTAAGAGAATCCTAGCATGCTTTTGCAAAGCATGTGATTCATTAATCACTTAAATAATCAGTCACTGACTCCTTCATTATGTAGTTTGTATATCCATACTAAAGCAGGGGCTCCCAAAGTTGGCTGCACACTGTAGTCACAGAAGAGAATTATACTTATGACTGAAGTCCAGTCCCCAGATTGTCAGATTTAATTGGTGTAAGGTAAAACCCAGGCATCAGAAAGCTTTAGAAAACTCCTAGGTTATGCTTTTCTGCAGCAAGCCAGGCTTCAGACAGAGACTTGAAAGGAGTGCGCACTGGCACACAACCTCAGAGAAAGCAGCTCTGGAGAAGAAAGAACAGGTGTAGGCCCATCAATGCTCACCCAGTGCCCTGTTCTTTCCTAGTTCTACATGTCCTATCTCCTGTACATTGTGGCCTGCGCCGGAGCTGGTGCCACCGTCACCAGATGAGTAACCACAGCCCCACACCCAGCCCTAGTGCCGCTCTCCTCCCTCCATGCTCTCCTGCCAGACTTGTCTTCCCCCAGTCCAACTCCAGGACAGAGCCCTGGTTCCATCTCACCCGTGTAAATTTCCCCCTCATTGGGGTGCAGGCAGACCTTCTTGCCTGTCCTGGTAACTGAGAATATATAGTGGAATTTGAATTCTTTTGGAAAAAGAAAGATATCAATACCTGGAATAGGTGTTGACCAGGAATAGCAGTTAACCTAGCTTCTGCTGTGATTATAAATGGGAAAGAAGACATGCGTCGGTCCCAAGTGGGCAGCCACCCTGACTGCTGTTATCTTACTATCCGTTCTATTCTCTTCCACCAGCTGATCTACATGATGGCTACTACCTATAACTATGCCATCTTGAAGTTTAAGAGTCGGGAAGATTGCTGCACTAAATTCTAAATTGCTTAAGGCCAACGAGGAGCCGTAGGGAGCGCTCCTCGGGAGCCTGAAATCTCCCGAAAGCCTAGCATAGGTTGCTGCAGTCTGGTGACAGGAATTTGTAAATAGCTTTAGTCCACTCATTTTGCATTGTAGATTAAAAAGATGACTTACCCTGAGTGAATTACAAAATAATGAGATCTGGCTATTTCCACGTTGTGAAAAGGTTTCAGTTATGAACTTACCTTGGTTAGCATATGTTAAAGAGTAATTTCCTGAAACTTAACTTTCAAGCAGTATCTCTAAATGAAGTGTTAAAATTTTATAATACCTGCATTTTCCATTATTTTTGCTCGCTTAGTAACCAGTTTTCAGTAACAAAAATATAAAGTGTTAAAGATGAAAAGGAAAGGGAATAGTTTAACTCTGCATTTTCTTTTCAGACTCTCTTTCTGCAAAACGTTTGGCAGATATATTTTGATTTAAAATACTTTGTGATCATAAAAAAAGTATGAGTACATTTCCTTCAAAAATAGAATTAATTAATATGTGATTTTGGGGGGCATAATCCTGTGATTCCTCTTACAGTCCCAAAACTAAGAACTTTAAACCGCTGTGTTTAATGAAACATTCCTCCTCAGTAGCCCATTCCCAAACTGTACACAACATTTTAATAGAAAGAGAAATTGTGCCTGGATCTGAAACTCTCAAGATGTCAAAAAGTAAACATGAAATATAAGATATATGAGGTACCTATTTATTTTTTAATAAAATAAACATGAAAAAATGTTTGCCACACCAACTGTAAACAATCGTAAGGATTTTTATACACTGTAATACATAGTTGCACTAGAGACTGCATGCTTCACTTATAAGTTATTTTCTTGTTTTTACATTCATCTAATTTTTCCATATTCAACATGTAGTTTTTTCATTATTTACTCAAAATAAACATTGTTCATACTTTTAAATCTTTAGGAGAAATTGATTTTTGTCTTTAAGGAGAAAATGTCTTTGCAATACAGTTATTTAAAACTAAAACATAGTGTGTTTCTTAACTTCTACATTGTTCTTTAAAAGTATTCTTAAAATTGTAAACAGCACTCTCATATTTATTACATTTTTGCTTTTTCATAACAACTTTGGCCGTTTTTTTTCAGTTCATTGTGTTTGTATACTAACTTTTCTTCAGCCTCTCACTCTTAAGCATACTGGTAGAGCATGCCTCCAGATCGGATGGCTCTGACAGCAGAATGAGTATTAATCCAGAATAACCCTCTCCCCTTTGACAGCACAGACCGTCTAACCGCCTAGCACCTTGTTTTGCCTTCTGACATGCTCACTAGCCATCAAGCTCACCCTTCTTTTCCAGATCCACTTCCTCATGATACTGTCTTCTAACTGGGCTTACTTAAAGGATGCAAGCAAAATGCAGGCTTACCAGGATATCAAAGCAAAGGAAGAACAGGAACTGCAAGATATCCAGTCTCGGTCAAAAGAACAACTCAAATTCGTACACATAAGTGTTTGCCAGAGCGTTACGGCCGAGGCGTTGACAGCTCTGCCCACTGCCGAGACAGCTGCTCTGCAGTACAGATGTGTACCCCACCAAACAGCCTATCCACTTCACTGTCTGGCTCCAGCTGCTGGGATGTATTTCTAGGAACACCTTCCAGCAGGTTAATCTTTTTCTTTAGAGCAGATGTTGGAGGTTTCATGTTAACCTTTTTGAAATACAGGGCATATTCACAATCCTACCAAGACAAGCAATACAAATATATCATAGTTTTTGTGAGGTACCCTGATATATCACTATCAGGGATATAAACTATAAGCTCATGTATGCTATCTGTGCTCTGCTAAATTTTCTGTATTTATATGGAGAATAAACTGGAACTCTAACAGCTGGCATGAATTAAGCCTTGACTTTTAATGTGGCTTATGTTAAGTCAATTAATTAATTTTTAGCTGAGTTTTTTTTTTCTCAAATCCAGAATACATAAATTTCTTGAGCCAACTAGAAACCTATTCCTCCTATTGAGACCTACACAACTAAATAAGCTGGAATCTTACACATTAACAAGCCTTCAGGAATCAATTTTATATAAATTTCATTTTAATAAGGTGGAAGGAACCACTGGGTTCATTAGTCCTTTTGGAAAAAAAAATAAACACATCATTTCTGCCTTAATAAGTATTTGCTTTAAATTTCTGAGCATTTAATTTGCAATAGTAAACCCTAATAAATGCTTTTCTTCACTAAGAGATATTACCTTAAAATAATCACTATTCTAATCCATTCTTACGTAGTCTGGATAGTGAGTTTACAGTTTCATATCAACCAACTAAAATCTAATTACCAATAGACTACAGACTTTCTGCTCATCATGCTTTAGTAATTTAATTTAGAGTATTCATTTCACTTTTTCTTACCAAACCTTCATTTTCTAGAATACTCTAAGTTTAGGCCATTTCAAAAAAAAATTTAGTTTTTAATTCATTGTGTTCCAGACCAGTAAGTGACTGTAAGTATTGGGTATTACTGACAGTAAACTTTGTGTTGTTCTTTATGAAATTATATATAAACCTGTTGGATGCATCAGTGCTTTTTAAAAGGGACTGCATAACGTAGGGTTAACTATGTATATCAGTGACTTGTGATTTGGCTGTTCCCTTGATCTTAAAACATATGTATATAGAGATGCCTTAATTTTTAAAAGCATATTTTTATCAACATCCTATTAAAATTAAAGAATCCTCAGTTACGACATTTCATCATTTTGTTTCGTTGGTAAATGACTAAAAAATGTGTACTTGGATCTTTTTATTTTTTTTTAACTGGGAGAAGCTCTCTTCAATGTAGAACAATTGTTCCAGAATACCTTGTTTTGTTTTCAGGTTGCATGACAGACTTAACTTTTTTTTTCCAGCAGTGGAGGTGCTGTTAGAGACCAGTGTTCTAGAAGACACACTGTCTCAAGTCTCATTTTACTTTTCTAATTCTGGTAACTATTTCTAAGAATATTTTAAAGTTTTCTGAAGTAGTCTAATATTTTTATGTAAAAAGCACTAAATTTTGCTATGTGTAAATTTTTGTAAACTAACAGTGAATCAGTATTTTCTGTCAGTGCCTAGGGATTCCTGTATTTCTATTTAAGTGTTACATAAATATTATAGATAACAGTCAATACTGGAGTATGCTTATTTCAAACATCTACTTAGATGAAATAGGTTGCAAATGTAGTAACAATAATGGAATACTTCATTTACTTGGCTTTTACCATACATAAATACTACCTTTCTTTGTCTTAGAATGGTGTCACTTTTAAATAATATGCATAATCAAGATTTGACAAAATATTATAATTCACCAGGCTGTATTTTGCATAAATATTAGTAGTACTTGATAACTGAGGAGTCAAGATGGCGGAGAAGTAGCAGGCTGAGACTACTTCGGGTAGCGGGAGATCAGCTAAATAGCTTATCTAAAGATTGCAAACACCTACAAATCCAACGGGAGATTGAAGAGAAGAAGAACAGCAATTCCAGAAACAGAAAATCAACCACTTTCTGCAAGGTAGGACTGGCGGAGAAGTGAATCCAAAGCGACGGGAAGATAGACCGCGGGGGGAGGGGCCGGCTCCCGGCGAGCGGCGGAGCAACGGAGCAAAATCAGGACTTTTAAAAGTCTGTTCAGCTGCGGGACATCGCTCCAGAGACTTAACTGGGGTGAAGCCCAGGCGGGGTAAGCGCGGCCTCAGGTCCCGCAGGGTCGCAGAAGGATCGGGGGTGTCTCAGTGTCGCAGAGCTTACCGGTATTGGAACGGGGAAGCCGGCTGCAGAGACAGAGCCGAGTAGTGACTCTCAGCTCAGGGTTGCCTTGAACCGGTCGCAGGCTCGGTCAGCTCGGAGCGCGGCCGGAGGCCAGGGTGGCGGGAGTCATTTGGCACTGTTCTCTGAGGGCGCACTGAGGAGTGGGGCCCCGGGCTCTCGGCTCCTCCGGGCCGGAGACCGGGAGGCCGCCATCTTTATTCCCGTCCTCCGGACTCTACGGAAAGCACTCAGGGAACAAAAGCTCCCGAAAGCGAACCCGAGCGGATGACTCAGCGCGGCCCCGGGTAAGGGCGGTGCAACTCCGCCTGGGGCAGAGACGCTTGAGAATCACTACAATGGGCCCCTCCCCCAGAAGATCAACGGGAAACCCAGCCAGGACCAAGTTCACCTACCAAGGAGAGCGGCGGAATTCCAGAGGCGAAGAAAGCAAAGCACGGAACTCATGGCTTTCTCCCCATGATTTTTTAGCCTTGCAGTTAATTTAATTTTTTTTTCTTTTTCAATTTTTTTTTTCTTTTTCTCTTCTTCTGCTAAATTTTTTTTAACTTTTACCATTTTCTTTTTTTTAACGTTTTTTAAATAGTTTATCTAATATATATATATATATATTTTCCTCTTTTTATATTTTTTTCTTTATCGGCTTTCTTTTTTTTAATAGTTTTTTTTTTCTTTCTTTCTGAACCCCTTTTTATCCCCTTTCTCCCCCCTCACAATTCAGGATCTCTTCTGATTTGGCTAAAGCATATTTTCCTGGGGTTGTTGCCACCCTTTTAGTATTTTACTTGCTCCTTCATAAACTCTTATCTGGACAAAATGACAAGGCGGAAAAATTCACAACAAAAAAAAGAACAAGAGGCAATACCAAAGGCTAGGGACCTAATCAATACAGACATTGGTAATATGTCAGATATAGAGTTCAGAATGATGATTCTCAAGGTTCTAGCCGGGCTTGAAAAAGGCATGGAAGATATTAAAGCAACCCTCTCGGGAGATATAAAAGCCCTTTCTGGAGAAATAAAAGAACTAAAATCTAACCAAGTTGAAATCAAAAAAGCTATTAATGAGGTGCAATCAAAAATGGAGGCTCTCACTGCTAGGATAAATGAGGCAGAAGAAAGAATTAGCGATATAGAAGACCAAATGACAGAGAATAAAGAAGCTGAGCAAAAGAGGGACAAACAGCTACTGGACCACGAGGGGAGAATTCGAGAGATAAGTGACACCATAAGACGAAACAACATTAGAATAATTGGGATTCCAGAAGAAGAGGAAACAGAGAGGGGAGCAGAAGGTATATTGGAGAGAATTATTGGAGAGAATTTCCCCAATATGGCAAAGGGAACAAGCATCAAAATCCAGGAGGTTCAGAGAACCCCCCTCAAAATCAATAAGAATAGGTCTACACCCCGTCACCTAATAGTAAAATTGACAAGTCTTAGTGACAAAGAAAAGATCCTGAAAGCAGCCCGGGAAAAGAAGTCTGTAACGTACAATGGTAAAAATATTAGATTGGCAGCAGACTTATCCACAGAGACCTGGCAGGCCAGAAAGAGCTGGCATGATATATTCAGAGTACTAAATGAGAAAAACATGCAGCCAAGAATACTATATCCAGCTAGGCTATCAATGAAAATAGACGGAGAGATTAAAAGCTTCCAGGACAAACAAAAACTGAAAGAATTTGCAAATACCAAACCAGCTCTACAGGAAATATTGAAAGGGGTCCTCTAAGCAAAGAGAGACCCTCAAAGTAGTAGATCAGAAAGAAACAGAGACAATATACAATAACAGTCACCTTACAGGCAATACAATGGCACTAAATTCATATCTCTCAATACTTACCCTGAATGTTAATGGGCTAAATGCCCCAATCAAAAGACACAGGGTATCAGAATGGATAAAAAAACAAAAACCATCTATATGTTGCCTACAAGAAACTCAACTTACACCCAAAGACACCTCCAGGTTTAAAGTGAGGGGGTGGAAAAGAATTTACCATGCTAATGGACATCAGAAGAAAGCAGGAGTGGCAATCCTTATATCAGATCAATTAGATTTTAAGCCAAAGATTATAATAAGAGATGAGGAAGGACACTATATCATACTCAAAGGAACTGTCCAACAAGAAGATCTAACAATTTTAAATATCTATGCCCCTAACGTGGGAGCAGCCAACTATATAAACTAATTAATAACAAAATCAAAGAAACACATCGACAAGAATACAATCATAGTAGGGGATTTTAACACTCCCCTCACTGAAATGGACAGATCATCCAAGCAAAAGATCAACAAGGAAATCAAGGCCTTAAATGACACACTGGACCAGATGGACATCACAGATATATTCAGAACATTTCATCCCAAAGCAACAGAATACACATTCTTCTCTAGTGCACATGGAACGTTCTCCAGAATAGATCACATTCTTGGTCCTAAATCAAGTCTCAACCAGTATCAAAAGATTGGGATCATTCCCTGCATATTTTCAGACCACAATGCTCTAAAGCTAGAACTCAATAACAAGAGGAAATTTGGAAAGAACCCAAATACATGGAGACTAAACAACATCCTTCTAAAGAATGAATGGGTCAACCAGGAAATCAAAGAAGAATTGAAAAAAATTATGGAAACAAATGATAATGAAAACACAACAGTTCAGAATCTGTGGGACACAACAAAGGCAGTCCTGAGAGGAAAATATATAGCGGTACAAGCCTTTCTCAAGAAACAAGAAAGGTCTCAGGTACACAACCTAACCCTACACCTAAAGGAGCTGGAGAAAGAACAAGAAAGAAACCCTAAACCCAGCAGGAGAAGAGAAATCATAAAGATCAGAGCAGAAATCAATGAAATAGAAACCAAAAAAACAATAGAACAAATCAACGAAACTAGGAGCTGGTTCTTTGAAAGAATTAATAAGATTGATAAACCCCTGGCCAGACTTATCAAAAAGAAAAGAGAGAGGACCCAAATAAATAAAATCATGAATGAAAGAGGAGAGATCACAACGAACACCAAAGAAATACAGACAATTATAAGAACATACTATGAGCAACTCTATGCCAACAAATTTGACAATCTGGAAGAAATGGATGCATTCCTAGAGACATATAAACTACCACAACTGAACCAGGAAGAAATAGAAAGCCTGAACAGACCCATAACCAGTAAGGAGATTGAAACAGTCATCAAAAATCTCCAAACAAACAAAAGCCCAGGGCCAGACGGCTTCCCGGGGGAATTCTACCAAACATTTAAAGAAGAACTAATTCCTATTCTCCTGAAACTGTTCCAAAAAATAGCAATAGAAGGAAAACTTCCAAACTCATTTTATGAGGCCAGCATCACCTTGATCCCAAAACCAGACAAGGATCCCATCAAAAAAGAGAACTATAGACCAATATCCTTGATGAACACAGATGCAAAAATTCTCGCCAAAATACTAGCCAATAGGATTCAACAGTACATTAAAAGGATTATTCACCACGACCAAGTGGGATTTATTCCAGGGCTGCAAGGCTGGTTCAACATCCGCAAATCAATCAATGTGATACAACACATTAATAAAGAAAGAACAAGAACCATATGATACTCTCCATAGATGCTGAAAAAGCATTTGACAAAGTACAGCATCCCTTCCTGATCAAAACTCTTCAAAGTGTAGGGATAGACGGCACATACCTCAATATTATCAAAGCCATCTATGAAAAACCCACCGCAAATATCATTCTCAATGGAGAAAAACTGAAAGCTTTTCCGCTAAGGTCAGGAACACGGCAGGGATGTCCGTTATCACCACTGCTATTCAACATAGTACTAGAAGGCCTAGCCTCAGCAATCAGACAACAAAAGGAAATTAAAGGCATCCAAATCGGCAAAGAAGAAGTCAAACTATCACTCTTCGCAGATGATATGATACTCTATGTGGAAAACCCAAAAGACTCCACTCCAAAACTGCTAGAACTTGTACAGGAATTCAGTAAAGTGTCAGGATATAAAATCAATGCACAGAAATCAGTTGCATTTCTCTACACCAACAACAAGACAGAAGAAAGAGAAATTAAGGAGTCCATCCCATTTACAATTGCACCCAAAACTATAAGATACCTAGGAATAAACCTAACCAAAGAGACTAAGAATCTATACTCAGAAAACTATAAAGTACTCATGAAAGAAATTGAGGAAGACACAAAGAAATGGAAAAATGTTCCATGCTCCTGGATTGGAAGAATAAATATTGTGAAAATGTCTATGCTACCTAAAGCAATCTACACATTTAATGCAATTCCTATCAAAGTACCATCCATTTTTTTCAAAGAAATGGAACAAATAATCCTAAAATTTATATGGAACCAGAAAAGACCTCGAATAGCCAAAGGAATATTGAAAAAGAAAGCCAAAGTTGGTGGCATCACAATTCCGGACTTCAAGCTCTATTACAAAGCTGTCATCATCAAGACTGCATGGTACTGGCACAAAAACAGACACATAGATCAATGGAACAGAATAGAGAGCCCAGAAATGGACCCTCAACTCTATGGTCAACTCATCTTCGACAAAGCAGGAAAGAATGTCCAATGGAACAAAGACAGCCTCTTCAATAAATGGTGTTGGGAAAATTGGACAGCCACATGCAGAAAAATGAAATTGGATCATTTCCTTACACCACACACGAAAATAGACTCAAAATGGATCAAGGATCTCAATGTGAGAAAGGAATCCATCAAAATCCTCGAGGAAAACACAGGCAGCAACCTCTTCGACGTCAGCCGCAGCAACATCTTCCTAGGAACATCACCAAAGGCAAGGGAAGCAAGGGCAAAAATGAACTTTTGGGATTTTATCAAGATCAAAAGCTTTTGCACAGCAAAGGAAACAGTTAACAAAACCAAAAGACAACTGACAGAATGGGAGAAGATATTTGCAAATGACATATCAGATAAAGGGCTAGTGTCCAAAATCTATAAAGAACTTAGCAAACTCAACACCCAAAGAACAAATAATCCAATCAAGAAATGGGCAGAGGACATGAACAGACATTTCTGCAAAGAAGACATCCAGATGGCCAACAGACACATGAAAAAGTGCTCCATATCACTCGGCATCAGGGAAATACAAATCAAAACCACCATGAGATATCACCTCACACCAGTCAGAATGGCTAAAATTAACAAGTCAGGAAATGACAGATGCTGGCGAGGATGCGGAGAAAGGGGAACCCTCCTACACTGTTGGTGGGAATGCAAGCTGGTGCAACCACTCTGGAAAACAGCATGGAGGTTCCTCAAAATGTTGAAAATAGAACTACCCTATGACCCAGCAATTGCACTGCTGGGTATTTACCCTAAAGATACAAACGTAGTGATCCGAAGGGGCACATGCACCCGAATGTTTATAGCAGCAATGTCTACAATAGCCAAACTATGGAAAGAACCTAGATGTCCATCAACAGACGAATGGATAAAGAAGATGTGGTATATATACACAATGGAATACTATGCAGCCATCAAAAGAAATGAAATCTTGCCATTTGCGACGACGTGGATGGAACTAGAGGGTATCATGCTTAGCGAAATAAGTCAATCGGAGAAAGACAACTATCATATGATCTCCCTGATATGAGGGAGAGGAGATGCAACATGGGGGGCCGAGGGGGTAGGAGAAGAGTAAATGAAACAAGATGGGATTGGGAGGGAGACAAACCATAAGTGACTCTTAATCTCACAAAACAAACTGAGGGTTGATGGGGGGAGGGGGTTGGGAGAGGGGGTGGGGTTATGGATATCGGGGAGGGTATGTGCTATGGTGAGTGTTGTGAAGTGTGTAAACCTGGCGATTCGCAGACCTGTACCCCTGGGGATAAAAATATATGTTTATAAAGCTGTAAAAAAAAAAAAAAAAAAAAAAAAAAAAAAGAAAGGATGAATCCCCAAGTTTTGTAGCAACATGGTGGACGGGACTGGAAGAGATTATGCTGAGTGAAATAAGTCAAGCAGAGAGAGTCAATTATCATATGGTTTCACTTATTTATGGAGCATAACAAATAGCATGGAGGACAAGGGGAGATGGAGAGGAGAAGGGAGTTGAGGGAAATTGGAAGGGGAGGTGAACCATGAGAGACTATGGACTCTGAAAAACGATCTGAGAATTTTGAAGGGGTGGGGGGTGGGAGGTTGGGGGCACCAGGTGGTGGGTATTGTAGAGGGCACGGATTGCATGGAGCACTGGGTGTGGTGCAAAAATAATGAATACTGTTATGCTGAAAAAAAAATAAAAAAATTAAAAAAAAAAAAAATATATTAGTAGTACTTTATAGATTTATGTAAAAGTTAAAAAAAAAATTCTGACTAGCTTTTCCCACCATTTGCCCATGGAAATAAAGAGAAACTTAAAATCTGCCACTAATTGAGGAAACTAGAAATAGAAGTCTTTTAATGGTCCATATAAATACAAAGTGAGGAGAAAGTGAGTTTAGAGAGCTATGATGTTATGAGGTGGTGTTGAAAGCGAAGATGTCAAGTTCTTAGTGGCAGTAGGATTCAATGTTTGATATGCTAGATGTGATAAAGATGATGTCTGGACACCTCATTTCTTCACTTTCAAAGGGATACTGCAATGAAAAATTCCTTAGATGCCTAAGCAATAACAGAACAAAGAAATCTTTCCCACTTTGTTATGGAATTTAGTGACCTAATAAGTATCATGGAAAAAACCCATTCACCCAGTCTGTATTTGTACAGGGAAATGATCTCTGGGACCTCACTGAAAAGACAGACCAGACAAACCCATCCCATGTTAGGAGGTGGAGGACCAGGGGTTAGCACTTTAAGTCTCATGGCCTGGGGAACCAATCCAGTCCAGTCAAACTAGGGTGGTGGTCATCCTCAGGGACATTTTGTGTGCACTTTTTGGTGACTATACTGACAGTGTCATTGAAGAACTTTTCCAGGATGCTCCCACAAACAAAACGATGGACTGTAGGTACAGGTGTGCAAAGATGAAGAAATGGGAACAACAGCAAATGCACTTCCTCTTCCCTTTCTAGAGGCTCTGTGGGTGCTGTATTGGAGTGCATTTACCCTATTTATTCTCTGTGTGGTTTCTAAAGGTCACTCTGGAAAGAGATGTCCAATGGGTGACCTACTGCAAGTTATGGGATGTCTTCCATGGGAGAAGCTCCGAACAGCCCAGGTTAGAGGCAGCACTGGTCTCCCACTGGTGTATATATCCTGGCTCTGCTACTTGATGGCTATAAGACCCTAATCAAATCACCAACCTATCTGTGCCTCGCATTTCCTCATCTGTAAAATGCGAATGGTCATAGTACACATGGTTCATATGGATGATATAAAAATTAAGTGAGTTAATACATAAAAAGTTTTAAAATTGTACCCGGTGGGGGGTGCCTGGGTGACTCAGTTAAGCATCTGCCTTTGGCACAGGTCATGTTCCCAGGGTCCTGGGATCAAGCCCACATTGGGCTCCCTGAGCAGGCTTCTGCAGCTCTCTCTCTCTTTTTCTCTCTGGCAAATAAAAAAATAAAATCCTTTAATGATTAATTAATTAATTAATAATAAATAAATAAATAAATAAACAAATAGTACCTGGTACACAGAAAGTGCTCAGTAAATCTTACCTTATCTTTTTGTCACCATCTATGAAGGGGTTGCATTCATTCTCAAGAAGAAGATGTCATAAATAAAGACCAGATACAACATTGTATGTACCATTTTTAGAATCTAGTATGGAATAAATCAGGAGCAAACCATAAGGAGAGTGTTTGATGAGTGGTCTCCCAACTGTGGAGAAAAAGGAACACAGTGAAACTTCCAAATGAAGGCCTGGAATTGGACTAATAGGATAGGTTAGTCTTATTCAAAAACTTACACAAGTTGGGGAGGGGTGGCGGGGAAATAGCTTATCCTTATATTGAAAGGCCTAACGATAAATTTTATGGCTGGAGAAGGAGTATCACATGACTAGATTACTCTTGGTTTACAAACTATAGTATCAAAGGAAATGATAGAAAAATCACAATGGATTACACATAAAATCTTTATTAAGAATTTTCTCTTTTTACAAGAACAAAACTAAACAAAATAAAAAAAACTTTAAACATTATATATATTCTCACTTTTACATGTAAAAAAGATGAGCAGCAAACACTATCCCTAAAAGTAAGCTGGCTTTTCATGGGAAAAGTCTGTGAACCTAAACTGGGGAAAGAAAGGAATGAAAATTTAAAATATTCATGTCAGGTTTATTCTGATATCTTCATAATTTTCTTATTAATTCAGTGAAAAGTATCTGCCTTCCTTCCTTATAATTAGTATAAGGTTCACTTGCACAAATAAAAAACACAGTTTTCTTAAGCCATTTGTTTTGAATGACTCAATAATTTCTGATAGGCAACCTCTTCTATCTCAAAGCTTCCCTTCATTGAGAAAACTAGTAATAATGGTTTTGGATAAGAACACAATGTTGGGAATACCATACCTTTCCTGTTTGTCACTAGATGGCAGTGTACCCACTCTTGAGCCTTCTCACAGTTTTTTTTTGTTTGTTTGTTTTTGTTTCTGCTTTCTTTTGAACTCTGATACAAAGAGAAAGGAGGAATTTTAAATTAAATACATACTGATTTAATAAAACTCTTAATTTCTGCAAAAAACTTTTTTGTGTGTGGCACAGCTTGGGTAGCTCAGTGGTTAAGCATCTGCCTTTAGCTTAGGTCATGATCCTAGAGTCTTGAAATGGAGCCCTACATTGGGCTTCCTGCACAGTGGGGAGCCTGCTTCTCTCTCTCTCCCTCTGCTGCTCCCCCTGCTCATGTTTTCTTTTTCTCTGTCTCTCTTTCTCTCTCATAGATAAAAATCTTTAAAAAAAATTTTTTTTTGAAATGTATATGAAATATAATTTGAGTCTACAAAATTGGTCATTTTTTCATGCTAAGTTTAGGAAATTTCAAAACTGTATTTTTGTATTATGAATATTTGTAGTACTTTAGACTTTAGTGTCATTAAGTATTTCATACTTGATGTCTCAGTCCTAACGAATTCATTAGTCATTGATAGAGCTTTTTTAAACAAAGTCTTTACCCTTAAAACAATAATAGACAATCCAGTCTTTATAAATTTGAACAAATGAAAATCTCAATATTATACTCATGTAAAAACTATAAAATTTTGTTGAAAGACTATTATATATGTTAAAAATTGAAGACTCCGATTTTCTTGGTTTTACCTTGTGGTCCCCTTAATGGAGATGACAAATTCCTGGCCAAAGGTTTTTGTGTAACCAATTAAAAAGCTTGTTTGTATACCATCCCCACCTACAAATCAGTATCTTCGGAGCATTAGCACCTTGGCTGCCAATTCCTAGTTTCTCCCATGCTGAATATTTTTTTTCAAATTTTTATTTAAATTCTAGTTAGTCAACATACAGTACAATGCTGATTTCAGGAGTGGAATTCACTGATTCACCACTTACATATAACACCCAGTGCTCATCACAAGTGCCCTTTTTAATCCCCATCACCCATCTAGCCCATCTCCCACTGACCTCCATCAGCCTTCACTTTATTCTCCACCATTAAGAGTCTCTTATGGTGGGGTGCCTGGGTGGCTCAGGGGGTTAAGCCTCTGCCTTTGGCTCAGGTCATGATCCCAGGTCCTGGGATCGAGCCCCGCATCGGGCTCTCTGCTCAGCAGAGGACCTGCTTCCACCTCTCCCTCTGCCTGCCTCTCTGCCTACTTGTGATCTCTGCCTCTCAAATAAATAAATAAAATCTTAAAAAAAAAAAAAAAGAGTCTGTTATGGTTTGCTTTCCCTCTCTTTTTCCCCCTTCCCATATGTTCATCTGTTTTGTTTTTTAAATTCCACATATTAGTGAAATCACCATATATCTTTCTCGGACTGATTCCAATTAGCATAATATACTCTAGCTACAACCACATCATTGCCAATGACAAGATTTCATTTTTTTTGGAAGACTAAGTAATATTCCATAGTATATACATAAGGCATGTGTTTTATCAATTCATCAGCCAATGGATATTTGGGCTTTTTTTTTTTTCATAATTTGGCTATTGTTGATAATACTATTTTTGATAATACAACTATAAAGAACAATAGGCTTGTACCCCTTCAAATCAGTATTTTTGTATCCTCTGAGTATATACCTAATAGTACAATTGCTGGCTTGTAAAGTAGTTAGTTCTATGTTTAAATTTTGGAGGAAGTTCCATCCTGTTTGCCAGGCTGGCTGCAACAGTACATATTCCTACCAACAGTATAAGAGGGTTCCCATCCTGGGAGAGGATAATACCTGTTGTTTCCTGAATTGTTAATTTTAGCCATTTTGAGAGGTGTGAGGTGGTATCTCATTGTTTTGATCTGTATTTTCCTGATGCCAAGTGATATGGAGCATCTTTTCACATATCTGTTAGCTATCTCGGTCTTCGTCAGAAAAATATCTGTTCATGTCTTTTGCCCATTTCTTAACTGGTTTACTTGGATTTGCAGTGTTGAGTTTGGTAAGTTCTTTATAGATTTTGGATACTAAACCTTTTTAGATATATCATTTCCAAATATCTTCCCCATTTTGTGGTGGCCTTTAATTTGTTGATTGTTTCCTTCACTGTGTAGAAGCTTTTTATGTTGTTGAAGTCCTGATAGGTTATTCTTCCTTTTGTGTCCTTTGCCTCTTGCTGGTGTTTCATAGGGATTGTATTAAGTTGTATACATTATTTTAGATAGCATAGACATTTTAACAATGCTTTTCCAATCCATGATCATAGAATGTTTTTCCATCTGTTTGTGTCTTCCTCAATTTCTTTCATAACTGTTCTATAGTTTTCAAAGCACAGAGCTTTCACCTCTTTGGTTAGGTTTATCCCTACATATCTTATGGTTGTTGGTGCATTTATAAATGGGCTCCATTCCTTGGTTTCTTTTTCTCCTGCTTCATTACTGGTGTATAGAAATGCAATACATGGGCGCCTGGGTGGCTCAGTGGGTTAAGCCGCTGCCTTCGGCTCAGGTCATGATCTCAGGGTCCTGGGATCAAGTCCCACATCGGGCTCTCTGCTCAGCAAGAAGCCTGCTTCCCTCTCTCTCTCTCTCTCTCTTTCTGCCTGCCTCTCCGTCTACTTGTGATCTCTCTCTGTCAAATAAATAAATAAAATCTTTAAAAAAAAAAAAAGAAATGAAATACATTTCTCTACATTGGTGTTATACCCTACAAGTTTGCTGAATTCCTATATCAGTTCTAGTAATTTTTTGGTGGAAACTTTCGGGTTTTCTACAGAATATCATGTCATCTGCAAATAGTGAAAGTTTGACTTCTTCCTTGCTGATCTGAATGCTTTCCTTTTTTCCTTTTGTCTGATTGCTGAGACTAGGACTTCCAATACTTTGTTAAATAATAAGGGTCAGAGTGGACATCCCTTGTCATAGAGGAAAAACTCTGTATCTCCCCACTGAGGATGATATTAGCTGTGGGTCTTTTGTATATGGTCTTTATGATGTTGAGGTATGTTCCTTCTATTCTCTACTTGTTGAGAATTTTTTTCAAGAATAGATGTGGTACTTTGTCAAATGCTTTTTCTGCATCTTTTGAGAAGATCAAATGGTTCTTATCCTTTCTTTTATTAATGTGATGTATCATGTTGATTGATTTATGAACCATTCTCACAGCCCAGGGGTATATCCCACTTGATCATGGTGAATAATTTTTTTAATGTACTGTTGGATTTGATTTGCTAGTATCTCGTTGAGAATTTTTTGCACCCATGGTGAATAATTCTTTTAATGTACTGTTGGATTTGATATGCTAGTATCTCATTGAGAATTTTTTGCATCCATGTTCTTTGGGGATATTGGTCTGTAATGCTCCTGTTTAGTGGGGTCTTGGTTTTTGAATCAAGGTAATGCTGGCCTCACAGAATGAATTTGGAAGTTTTTCTTTCCCTCCTATTTTTTGGAACAGTTTCAAAATAATAGTTTTGGGTTAGGGCAGGGCTGTTTCAGTGGCCATGTACTGCTTTAGGTATGTCTGGAAAATGTTCTCTCTCACCTTCTATTCTGAATTATAGCCTTGCTGGATAAAGAATTCTGGCCATGTATTTTTCCAGTTCTGCACATTGAATATATCATGTCGATCCTTCCAGTCTGCCATGTTTTTGTGCACAGGTTAAGGACTTTTTTCCCTTGCTGCTTTCAGGATTCTTTCCTTGTCTGTGTATTTAATGAATTTGACAATGCTCTACTTTGGTGTTGGTGGCCTGTTTTTATTGAATTTAATTTGAGTTCTTGAGCTTCTTGGATTTGGATGTCTGTTTCCTTTCCCAGATGAGGGAAGTTTTCAACTATAATTTTCCCAAATAAATCTTCTGCCCCCTTTTCTCTTTCTCCTTCTTCTGAGCCTCCTTTGATATAAATGTTTTACACTTTAATAAGTCACTGAGTTTCCAGGTCTATATTCATGATCCAATGTCTTTCTTTCCCTCTTCTTTTTGGCTTCATTATTTTCCACAGTTTTATCTCCTATTATCACTGATTCTTTCCTCTGCTTTGGTTCCTCGTTTTCATGGCATCCAGCCAGTTTTACAACTCACTTATAGCATTTTTTATTTCTGCTTGACTAGTTTTAAGTGCTTACTCTGAGGAAGTAAGGGGTTCTCTAGTGTTTTCTGTGCTTTTCTCAAGGCCAGCTGGTATCCTTATAATTGTCTTAAATTCTGGTTCAGGCATCTTATTTATATCAATTTTTATTAAGTCCCTGGCCAGTACTACTTCTTCTTTCTCTTGGGGTGAATTTATTGTCATTTCGTCTAGTCACTGGTTCTTTTTGTATGATAGTTAGGCAAGCATGTTATATTCCTGCTCCTGAGAGTATTGACTGTATTAAGAGATCCTATACTGTTTTTGACCTAGTAGCTCAGGAGGTATTTCAGAGTGTGCATTGTGCTGTTGTGAATTGCCTTCCCTTTTGCTCAGGTCAGTCCTCTCCAAAGTTTCTCCTTGACTGCAGTAGGGGGTGTTTGGACCTTGTCCACATGTGGTAAATTGTAACTAAGTGTGTTTTGGTCTGCTTGTTAAAATAAGCTGGGAAGAAGAAGGAGAAGGAAGAGAAGAGGAGGAAGGGGAAGAAGAAGAAAAAGAAAAGGAGCAGGAGCAGAAGGAGAGGAGGAAAATGCCTGTGGAGGGGGAGGAGGAGGAGGGAAATGTAGGGGGAGGAAGGAGGAAGAGGAGGAGACGGAGAAGAAGGGGGAAAGAGAGAAGAAAAAGAAGGAGAAGGAGAACGAGGGATAGCTTGATCATATTTTCCCCTAGAGCTGAACCTTTATAGCACCTTATGCTCAGTAGATCTGGTGTGTGCAAGGGGTTTGTACTGGTCTTCTGGGGGTGGGAGCTGCTGTGTTGATTCTCAGGACAGACTTATCCTAGTGGACGTGCACCTGTAGGCACAGGGGTTTTGCTGTGAATGGCTCCAGACTCCATTGGATTACCGTGGGCTGCACCCTGAAGTATGTTAGTGCTAATGGGCAGGGATGGTAAAACCCCACTCTCTTATCCCTAGAATGGGGATTTTGTGCTGCTAGTCTTCAGGGAGCCCTCACAGAAGAGCAATCACCCCTCCTGGGTCCCCAGTTCCATCAGATCCCTGCCCTCACCTGTCTATGTCCAAGCTGTCTGCCTGCCAGGTAGCACAGTATTCCTGTGTTTTATCTCAGGTGCACTGGGTTTCACACCTTCCAAGTTTTAGGGAACTGTGCTGCACTAATCTGCACCGATAATCTAGGGAAAGGCCTCACCATAGTCTGGTCAGTGTCAGTTTGTCCCAGAGAAGCAGTCGCAGGACAGCACAGCATTTCAGAGTTTATGGTAAAATATAGCCAAACCTGGTACCAAGGTGTGCTGCCATCAGCTGATATGTCCTTCCTATGCTAATAAACAGGGCAGCATGTTGGCTCAGCCATGTCTTCTGTCCCCAGAGAAGCCATGACACCTCTCCTAAGTGTACTCCAAGAAGGGGAATAATTTCTCACCAGGTGGCCCTGGAGATCCTCAGACCATACTCTCTGTTCCCAGGCCTCTGCCCTCCTTCCTTACTGGAGCACCGCTAAGCTCACCAGGCACAACTCCAGTGTTGGTGCAGACTTCTAAAACTTCAGACTTTGAGCTCTGCTGCTTGTATAAACTTCTAGTAGTCAGTCCCTCTTCTTTACCCACTCGACAGCTTTGAAGAGATTTCTTGTGCAGTCCCCTGTGTGCTCGCTCTCTCTCTCTCTCCCCCCCCACCTCCATCATCAGGGCTCCCTCCCCTCCACAGCACCCACAGTTCTTCTCCCCAAAATCAACTCTTCGTACCTCCTACCTTCCATGACACGGCCACTTTTCTACCTGTAGATGTGCAGTTTGTTCTCTCAGTCCTCAATTTCTTGGGTCTTCAGAATGATTTAATATTTATCTAGATCTGTTTAAGGGAGGAAGCAAGCTTAGGGTCTCTGCCCCTCCACCACCTTAACTCATTCTGAAATATATATATTTTTATTATTTTTAACATCAGCACATTTTTCTTCTGTTTACTGAAAACTGTTTTCTATTTTTTTTCCATTTCAATAGTCACTGATTTTTCAATCACCCTTTATAAAACAGATAGGTATAAAAATAGGAAATACATGAATATGTTTTTAAATACATCATAAATGTTTTTAAAAATTACATAGTGATATAATGTTGATTTCTGTTTAAATACAGTCTGCAAGCCGGAAAATTATAGACTGTTGTTATTGTTAATTCAAATGATTCCTACCAAAGAGTAGTTTCTCAATAATTCCAATTCAGTCAAGGAAGGGACTAATAAGTATAGTATGTTTTAGACTTAAATTGACTTACTGCAAAGAACAGTCTTCTGGATGGTTAACTTAAATAAAATTTAGCAAGTGTATTAAGTGGCAAAGTAATCTATCTATGTAGGACCAAAATCAGGACATAGAAGGCAAAGACAGACTAAAGAAAGCAATGGGAGACTGTGAAGGCAAGCATGAACTACCAGTCACCTCCCCTAGGTTTAGTCCCACCTCTGCTTCCAGCTAGCTGACTTTGACACTGTATTCTTTAAACTCCATTTATAAGATATACATGTACAGCAAAGCCAGTAAACATCCTTTACAAGTGGAAGGATCAGGATAAGAATGCATGCAAACTATACTATGAAAAATTTTTTAAAGGCTTTATTTATTTGAGAGAGAGAGAGAGTACACAAGAGGAGGAAAAGGATAGAGAAGAGGGAGAAGGAGACCTCCTGCTGAACAAGGAGCCCAACACAAGGCTCAATCCCAGAACCCCAAGATCATGACATGACCCAAAGGCAGACACTTAACCAACTGAGCCACCCAGGAGACCCTATACTATGAAACTCTTAAGAAGCTATATTTAGCTTTTCTCACTGCTTTGAAAGAAAGGTAAGGAACGGGATGCCTACAGGAGCTTCAAAAGTTACCTACCCAACCTTGGGACATAGTAAATGACTCATTTCAACCTTAGGTCAAGGTACTGATGGTGTGTGGAAGAAATCAGTACATAGAACTGTCACAATTATTACTCTTTCTTGATCCAGTTTTCTAGAGGGTTGTTTTTTGTTTTGTTTTGTTTTGTTTTGTTTTGGTAATTATATTATGAGCTTTTAAAGATTCTAGCAGTTCACTGTGCCTTCTTTTCCTCTCTGACTTCATTCTATCATGTGCTATTCCCATTTTTTTCTCTCCCTTCTGTTTTCCAACTTGTTCTGATGAGTAACTAATTGCCAGAAAATGAATTTCTAAAGAATTTTGAAACAAACACAGGGGTGGTTTATAGGCAATCTTGCCAAGATTCACAGAGACTGCTTATCTTAGATGACTACTCTTTTGACATTTTTCAGGCTCCTCTCCCATTTTCATAAATTTCAAGGCTTCAAATTCATTCCTAGCACTGAACTGCACCCTTTACTTTGCTGTGTTGAGTACAAATTACCTTTTATAAGTAATTCTGTCATTTCTTGCACATTATATTTTCTTACCCTCTTCACCCATCATCTTTTTCCTTCATCCTTTCCAAGGCCGCCCCCACCCCCACCATCTTTTTCCTGCTTCTGTATTGGATTATAATTCCACCCTATTTTAAGGACCTCAGCTTTCATCATCATTCTTCATGAAATGGTAGGGTAGTTTCCTGCCCTATGGTTATGAGGATACAGAACAAACAATAACCAGGGCTAGACAGATGAGATCAGTGGTTTATCAATTACATACAGCTCAGGATATGAGGACACTACATTTCACATGAGGACTAAAGTAAAAAAAAATAAATAAATAATAATAATAATAATAGGCATTGTGGAAATTAGTCTCTGTACTATCAAGGAAACAGAAGTGTTATGTGGTTCCCAGAAATGGGTAGATCCCAGAAATGGGTAGATCCCTCATAGGGAGAGGAACTGGAAATAAGTTTTCCCTAGCCATCAGGACAGCACTTAATACTAAGCTTTAATTTAATTTAATTCAGCCCTCTTCCACACCTGATACCTTAATGTCTTTAAGCCTTGAAAGGTGTGGCCCTAGAAGGCAAACTGTGAACGTGATCAAAAGAAAAAGACATAGCCAAGGTGGTTATTAAAACATAAAATGTTAGAGCTGCCTTCCTTAATGGCCAATAAAGGCTCTAAACAGTATGATACTGAGGTACATCTTCAGGGTATTAGTTTAAATTAATTTATATTAATTGAAGCCTGTGATAATAATAAATCTCAGCAGTGTGTGTGTGGGTGTATGTATATGGCAGGGAGTGGGACCTAACTGCCCCTTTATAACTTAGATATGAAGTTTGTGAGTTTTCTATTATGCCCCTTAACTAAACCAGCTGTCTAGGGTAAATTGGGGAAGAGGAATTTCCACTATGACTTATTCAAAAGTCCATCTGAGAAATGAAATGGTCATCTTAGTCTCTATCACAATGCCTCAAACTCCCAAGAGTAAGGAGTCTCCTGGTAAGGTCTTTCATTATGTCCAAAGAATATTCAGACATGTCTTTTATTGTAATTCATCTTTTGGGTATCCATGACACAAAATATTCCCAGAGAACTTTACCGTAAATATATTGACTTTTATCCAGTGGTCCAGGAGCTCATGAAAGTAATAAAAGTAAAAAAAAGGGGGGCCAAGAAAAAAGAGAAAACAGAAATATTTGAAGTAATAGTGCCTGAGAACTTCCCCAAGTTAATGTCAGACACCAAACCACAAATTCAGGAAGCTCAGAAATCACCAGACAGGATAAAATAAAAACAAAACAAAAACAAAAAACAGAAATTAAAAAATAAAAGATAGTATATCTGGGCATGTCACTGTCAAATCACACAAAATTATCAAAGATAAAAAATCATAAATGAAGTCAGAGTAAAAAAAATAGTAAGCCATAAAACAGATGTTAAGATATTTAAAAGAATGAAAATCAAAGTCTGCTTCCAGACCTCAGTGGAATTAAACTAGTAATCAATATAGAAATATAACTAGAAATTCCCCAAATACAGGAAGATTAAAGAACACTTCTAAATATCATATAGATAAAGGAGAAATCTCAAGACAAATTTAAAAATAGTTTGAACTGGAGGAGTCAAGATGGCAGAGAAGTAGCAGGCTGAGACTACATCAGGTAGCAGGAGATCACCTAGATAGATTATCAAACCATTGCAAACACCTACAAATCCAACGTGAGATGAAAGAGAAGAATAGCAATTCTTGAAATAGAAAATCAACCACTTTCTGAAAGATAGGACTTGTGGAGAAGTGAATCCAAAGCGACGGGAAGATAGACCACGGTGGGAGGGGCTGTATCCCGGCAAATGGAGGAGTAATGAAGCACAAAATCAGGACTTTTAAAAGTGTGCTCCACACAGGGACATAGCTCCAGAGGCTAACTGGGGTGAAGCCCAGGCGGGGTCAGCGCGGCCTCCGGTCCCACAGGGTCGCAGAAGGATCGGGGGTGTCTGAGTGTCGCAGAGCTTACCGGTATTGGAGCGGGGAAGCCGGCTACAGAGACAGAGCCGAGGAGTGACTCTCAGCTCGGGGTTGCCTTGAACCGGTCGCAGGCTCGGTCGGCTCAGAGCGCGGCTGGAGGCCAGGGTGACGGGAGTCATTGGGCGCTGTTCTCTGAGGGCGCCTGAGGAGTGGGGCCCCGGGCTCTCGGCTCCTCTGGGCTGGAGACCGGGAGGCCACATCTCATTCCCGTCCTCCGGAACTTACGGAAAGCGCTCAGGGAAGAAAAGCTCCTGAAAGCAAACCCGAGCAGATACTCAGCGCGGCCCGGGTAAGGGCGGTGCAACTCTGCCTGGGGCAAAGACGCTTGAGAATCACTACAACAAGCCCCTCCCCCAGAAGATCAATGGGAAACCCAGCCAGGACCCCTACCGAGAAGTGCAGTTTCAATACCAAGGAGAGCGGCGGAATTCCAGAGGAGAAGAAAGCAAACACGGAACTCATGGCTTTCTCCCCATGATTTTTTAGCCTTGCAGTTAATTTAATTTTTTTTTCTTTTTCAATTTTTTTTTCTTTTTCTCTTCTTCTGCTAAATTTTTTTAACTTTTACCGTTTTCTTTTTTAACGTTTTTTAAGTAGTTTATCTAATATATATATATTTTTTCCCTCTTTTTATATTTTTTCTTTATCGGCTTTCTTTTTTTAAATAGTTTCTTTTTTTTTTTTTTTCTTTTTGAACCCCTTTTTATCCCCTTTCTCCCCCGTCACAATTTGGGATCTCTTCTGATTTGGCTAAAGCATATTTTCCTGGGGTTGTTGCCACCCTTTTAGTATTTTACTTGCTCCTTCATAAACTCTTATCTGGACAAAATGACAAGGCGGAAAAATTCACCACAAAAAAAGAACAAGAGGCAGTACCAAAGGCTAGGGACCTAATCAATACAGACATTGGTAATATGTCAGATATAGAGTTCAAAATGATGATTCTCAAGGTTCTAGCCAGGCTCGAAAAAGGCATGGAAGATATTAGAGAAACCCTCTCTCGAGAGATAAAAGCCCTTTCTGGAGAAATAAAAGAACTAAAATCTAGCCAAGTTGAAATCAAAAAAGCTATTAATGAGGTGCAATCAAAAATGGAAGCCCTTACTGCTAGGATAAATGAGGCGGAAGAAAGAATTAGTGGTATAGAAGACCAAATGGCAGAGAATAAAGAAGCTGAGCAAAAGAGAGACAAACAGCTACTGGACCATGAGGGGAGAATTCAAGAGATAAGTGACACCATAAGACAAAACAACATTAGAATAATTGGGATTCCAGAAGAAGAAGAAAGAGGGAGGAGAACAGAAGGCATATTGGAGAGAATTATTGTAGGCAATTTCCCTAATATGGCAAAGGGAACAAGCATCAAAATCCAGGAGGTGCAGAGAACCCTCTCAAAATCAACAAGAATAAGTCCACACCATGTCACCTAATAGTAAAATTTAGTCTTAGTAACAAAGAGAAAATCCTGAAAGCAGTCCGGGAAAAGAAGTCTGTAACATACAATAGTAAAAATATTAGATTGGCAGCGGACTTATCCACAGAGACCTGGCAGGCCAGAAAGAACAGGCATGATATATTCAGAGCACTAAATGAGAAAAACATGCAGCCAAGAATACTATATCCAGCTAGGCTATCATTGAAAATAGAAGGAGAGCTTAAAAGCTTCCAGGACAAACAAAAACTGAAAGAATTTGCAAATACCAAACCAGCTCTACAGGAAATATTGAAAGGGTTCCCCTAAGCAAAGAGAGACCCTAAAAGTAGTAGATCAGAAAGAAACAGAGACAATATACAATAACAGTCACCTTACAGGCAATACAATGGCACTAAATTCGTATCTCTCAATACTTACCCTGAATGTTAATGGGCTAAATGCCCCAATCAAAAGACACAGGGTATCAGAATGGATAAAAAAACAAAACCCATCAATATGTTGCCTATAAGAAACTCATCTTAAACCCGAAGACACCTCCAGGTTTAAAGTGAGGGGGTGGAAAAGAATTTACCATGCCAATGGACATCAGAAGAAAGCATGGAGTGGCAATCCTTATATCAGATCAATTAGATTTTAAGCCAAAGACTATAATAAGAGATGAGGAAGGACACTATATCATATTCAAAGGGTCTGTCCAACAAGAAGATCTAACAATTTTAAATATCTATGCCCCTAACGTGGGAGCAGCCAACTATATAAACCAATTAATAACAAAATCAAAGAAACACATAGACCATAATACAATAATAGTAGGGGACTTTAACACTCCCCTCACTGAAATGGACAGATCATCCAAGCAAAAGATCAACAAGGAAATAAAGCCTTAAATGACACACTGGACCAGATGGACATCCCATATCTATTCAGAACATTTCATCCCAAAGCAACAGAATACACATTCTTCTCTAGTGCACATGGAACATTCTCCAGAAGAGATCACATCCTCGGTCCTAAATCAGGTCTCAACTGGTATCAAAAGATTGGGATCATTCCCTGCATATTTTCAGACCACAATGCTCTGAAGCTAGAACTCAATAACAAGAGGAAATTTGGAAAGAACCCAAATACATGGAGACTAAACAACATCCTTCTAAAGAATGAATGGGTCAACCAGGAAATCAAAGAAGAATTGAAAAATTTATGGAAACAAATGATAATGAAAACACAACGGTTCAGATTCTGTGGGACACAACAAAGGCAGTCCTGAGAGGAAAATATATAGCGGTACAAGCCTTTCTTAAGAAACAAGAAAGGTCTCAGGTACACAACCTAACCCTACACCTAAAGGAGCTGGAGAAAGAACAAGAAAGAAACCCTAAACCCAGCAGGAGAAGAGAAATCATAAAGATTAGAGCAGAAATCAATGAAATAGAAACCAAAAAAACAACAGAAAAAATCAACGAAACTAGGAGCTGGTTCTTTGAAAGAATTAATAAGATTGATAAACCTTTGGCCAGACTTATCAAAAAGAAAAGTTAGAAAGGACCCAAATAAATAAAATCATGAGTGAAAGAGGAGAGATCACAACTAACACCAGAGAAATACAAACAATTATAAGAACATACTATGAGCAACTCTACACAAACAAATTTGACAATCTGGAAGAAATGGATGCATTCCTAGAGACATATAAACTACCACAACTGAACCAGGAAGAAATAGAAAGCCTGAACAGACCCATAACCAGTAAGGAGATTGAAGAAGTCATCAAGAATCTCCTAACAAACAACAGCCCAGGGCCAGACGGCTTCCCAGGGGAATTCTACCAAACATTTAAAGAAGAATTAATTCCTATTCTCCTGAAACTGTTCCAAAATTAGAAATGGAAGGAAAATTTCCAAACTAATTTTATGAGGCCAGCATCACCTTGATCCCAAAGCCAGACAAGGATCCATCAAAAAAGACAATTACAGAACAATATCCTTAATGAACACAGATGCAAAAATTCTCACCAAAATACTAGCCAATAGGATTCAACAGTACATTAAAAGGATTATTCACCACGACCAAGTGGGATTTATCCCAGGCCTGCAAGGTTGGTTCAACATCCGCATATCAATCAACGTGATACAACACATTAATAAAAGAAAGAACAAGAACCATATGATACTCTCCATAGATGCTGAAAAAGCATTTGACAAAGTACAGCATCCCTTCCTGATCAAAACTCTTCAAAGTGTAGGGATAGAGGGCACATACCTCAATATTATTAAAGCCATCTATGAAAATCCCACCGCAAATATCATTCTCAATGGAAAAAAATTGAAAGCTTTTCTGCTAAGGTCAGGAACACGGCAGGGATGTCCTTTATCACCACTGCTATTCAACGTAGTACTATAAGTCCTAGCCTCAGCAATCAGACATCGAAAAGAAATTAAAGGCATCCAAATCAGCAAAGAAGAAGTCAAACTATCACTCTTTGCAGATGATATGATACTATATGTGGAAAACCCAAAAGACTCCACTCCAAAACTGCTAGAACTTGTACAGGAATTCAGTAAAGTGTCAGGATATAAAATCAATGCACAGAAATCAGTGGCATTTCTCTACAGCAACAACAAGACAGAAGAAAGAGAAATTAGGGAGTACATCCCATTTACAATTGCACCCAAACCATAAGATACCTAAGAATAAACCTAACCAAAGAGGCTAAGAATCTATACTCAGAAAACTATAAAGTAGTCATGAAAGAAATTGAGGAAGACACAAAGAAATGGAAAAATCCTCCATGCTCATGGATTGGAAGAAAAAATATTGTGAAAATGTCTATGCTACCTAAAGCCATCTACACATTTAATGAAATCCCTATCAAAATCCCACCCATTTTTTTTTTCAAAGAAATGGAACAAATAATCCTAAAATTTATATGGAACCAGAAAAGACCTTGAATAGCCAAAGGAATATTGTAAAAGAAAGCCAGAGTTGGTGACATCACAGTTCCAGTCTTCAAGCTCTATTACAAAGCTGTCATTATCAAGACAGCATGGTACTGGCACAAAAACAAACACATAGATCAATGGAACAGAATAGAGAGCCCAGAAATAGACCCTCAACTCTATGGTCAACTAATCTTTGACAAAGCAGGAAAGAATGTCCAATGGAAAAAAGACAGCCTCTTCAACAAATGTTTTTGAGAAAAGTGGACAGCCACATGCAGAAAAATGAAATTGGACCATTTCCTTACACCACACACGAAAATAGACTCAAAATGGATGAAGGACCTCAATGTGAGAAAGGAATCCATCAGAATTCTTGAGGAGAACACAGGCAGTAACCTCTTCGACCTCAGCCACAGCAACGTCTTCCTAGGAACATCACCAAATGCAAGGGAAGCAATAGCAAAAATGAACTATTGGGATTTCATCAAGATCCAAAGCTTTTGCACAGCAAAGGAAACAATTAACAAAACCAAAAGACAACTGACAGAATGAGAGAAGATATTTGCAAACGACAAATCAGATAAAGGGCTAGTGTCCAAAATCTATAAAGAACTTAGCAAACTCAACACCCAAAGAACAAATAATCCAATCAAGAAATGGGCAGAAGGCATAAACCGACATTTCTGCAAAGAAGACATCCAGATGGCCAGCAGACACATGAAAAATGCTCCACATCACTTGGCATCAGGGAAATACAAATCAAAACCACAATGAGATACCACCTCACACCAGTCAAAATGGCTAAAATTAAGAAGTCAAGAAATGACAGATGCTGGCAAGGACGCGGAGAAAGGGGAACCCTCCTACACTGTTGGTGGGAATGCAAGCTGGTGCAGCCACTCAGGAAAACAGCATGGATGTTCCTCAAAAAGTTGAAAATAGAGCTACCCTACAACCCAGCAATTGCACTATTGGGTATTTACAAATTGATACTACTACCAAAAATACAAATGTAGTGATCCAAAGGGGCATGTGCACCCGAGTGTTTACAGCAGCAACGTCCACAATAGCCAAACTATGGAAAGAATCTAGATGTCCATCAAGAGATGAATGTATAAAGATGTGGGATATATATATACAATGGAATACTATGCAGCCATCAAAAGAAATGAAACCTTGCCATTTGTGATGACATGGATGGAACTAGAGGGTATCATGCTTAGTGAAATAAGTCAATCAGAGAAAGACAACTATCATAGGATCTCCCTGATATAAGGAGTTGGAGCTGCAAATTGGGGGATTATGGGGGTAGGAGAAGAATAAATGAAATAAGATGGGATCGGGAGGGAGACAAACCATAAGTGACTCTTAAGCTCACAAAACAAACTGAGGGTTGCTGGGGGGAGGGGGGCCAGGAGAGGGGGGTGGAGTTATGGACATTGGGGAGGGTATGTGCTATGGTGAGTGCTATGAAGGGTGTAAACCTGGTGATTCACAGACCTGTACCCCTGGGGATAAAAATACATTATATGTTTATAAAAAAATAAAAATTAAAAATTAAAAAAATAGTTTGAACTAAATGGAAATGAAAACACAACTTATAAAAATTTCTGGGATGTGGGGAAAACACTACATAAAGGAAACTTTATAGAATAAAATGCATGCGTTAGAAATGAATAAAAATTAAAAATTAATAATTTAGACCTCCACCCGAAGAAGCTAGAAAAAGGAGAGAAAATTAAAATCAAAGTAGAAAAAAAATGTAATGAGAATTAGAGTAGAAATCCATGAAGTTGAAAACAGAAACCAATAGTAAATAAATGAAACAATTGGCACGTGAGAAGCAAAAAATTTCATAAAATCAGCTAAACTTTATTTTTTTAAGATTTTTTAAAAATTTATTTGACAGAGATCACAAGTAGGCAGAGAGGCAGGCAGAGAGAGGGGGGCTTGATCCCAGCATCCTGAGCTCATGACCTGAGCTGAAGGCAGAGGCTTTAACCCACTGAGCCACCCAGGCACCCCCAAATCAGCTAAACTTTAAAAAGATTAATATAATCATGACGTCTCTAGCCAGACTAACTAAAGAGGGAGGGAATAAAGGAGGGATAAAGGGTGAGAGTACACAAATCAGTCATACAAGAAATGAAAGATATAACATCACTACAGATCCCAAAGACATTAAAGGATAAAAGAGAGATACTATGAACTCTATACCCATACATTTAATAACCTAAATGGGATGGACTAATTCCTTAAAAGATACAATCTACCAAACCTCACAAGAAGAAATATGTGATTAAAATAAGTTTATCTCTTCAAGAGATTTATCAATAACCTCCAAAAATCCTTTCAATACAGAAAGCACCAGGTCGAGATGGGTTCACCAGTGAATTTGCCATTTAAAGTAGAAATTATAAGGACATTAGAAGAAGGAAAGGAAAAATGAAGGGGGGGAAATCAGAGGCAGAGAAGAACCATGAGAGACTGTGGACTCTGAGAAACAAACTGAGGGTTTTGGAGGGGAGGAGGGATGGGTGAGCCTGGTGGTGGGTATTAAGGAGGGTGTGTATTGCATGGAGCACTGGGTGTTATACGTAAAGAATGAATCATGGAATACTCCATCAGAAACTAATAGCATACTATATGGTGACTAACATAACTACAATAAAATAAAGTAGAAAATATAGTATTGTGTACAAACTTCTTCAGATCATAGAAGCAGAAGGACTGCTTCTCAATGTCTTATGAGGCCACCTTACCCTATCACTGAAAACATTATAAGAAAAGTACAAATCAATATCATTTATAAACAAAGGTTTGAAAAATCTTCAAATTTTCATCAATATGAATAGATGCAGGTAGAATGCAATATGTATAAATGATAAAAACAATTAATTGTTAATTTATTAATGTATTAATGATAAAAACTATTAAACAACTTGGAATAGAGAAGAAATTCCTCAACTTGGTAAAAATATCTACTAGAAGAGTCAAAATCCAAAATACTCACAACACCTAATGCTGATGAGGATGTGAAGCCATAGGAACTGGTGGTGGGACTGTAAAATGGTGCAAGCACATTAAACAATAGTTTAACAAGTTCTAATAGACTGCAACACACTATTACCATTTACTTATCAATTTTGCTCCTTAGTATTTATCCAGGTGAATTGAAAGTTTATGTCCACACAAAAAACTGCACACTTATAACATCTTTATTCATAATTGTCAAAACTTGGAATTAATAAATAAATAATTCAGAAGATGAACGGATAATCTATGGTCCATCCAGACAATAGAATATTATTCAACAGTACAAATAAATGAGCTATCAAGCTATTGAAAGACACAAAAAACCTTAAGTACATATTACTAAGTGAAAAAATATCTGAAAAAGCTAAAAAACTGTATGATTCTATGGGTAAGACATTCTGGAAAAGGTAAAAGTATGGAGACAGTAAAAGATCAGTAGTTGCCAGGAGAAAGGGAGTAAACAGGTGGTGCACAGGAGATTTCCAGGGCTGTGAAAATTCTGTGCATAAACTGTATAATGGATATATGCCATTATTATGTATTTGTCCAAATCCATAGAATTTACAGTACTATGAGTGCAGCCTAATGTAAATTGTGAGCTCTGGCTGCTTATGATGTATTGCTGTAGGTTCATCGTTGTAAAAATCATACCACTCTTGTGGAGGTTGTTAAAAATGGGGGAGAGACTGCAGGTATGAGTGCAAGGAGTATATAAGAATCTTCTGTACCTTCATTCAATTTTTGTGAAACAAAATTGCTCTACAAAATAAAGTCCCAGTTAAAAATCAGAATGCTCAAAATAGCAAACAAAACTAAGTAGGGCACTGGGTAGCTCAGTGGGTTGGGCCTCTACCTTCACCCGGGTCATGATCTCAAGGCCCTGGAATTGAGCCTCACGTGGGGCTCTCTGCTCAGCAGGGAGTGTGCTTCCCCCTCTCTCTCTCTGCCTGCCTCTCTGCCTACTTGTGATCTCTGTCTGTCAAATAAATAAAATCTTAAAGAAAAAAAAAAAAAACTAAGCACCAACAATGCAAACTAAAAACCTTCTGTACAGAAAGAAGAAGAAGAAGAAGAGGAGGGGGAAGAGAAGGGGAAGAAGGGGAGGGGAAGGGGAGGAAAGGGAAGGGAAGAGGAGGGGAAGGGGAGGAGGAAGAGGATGGGGAGGAGAAAAAGAAAGGAAAGAAAAAAAGATGAAAGAGAAGGGAAGGGAAGGAAGTAAAAAAAAAAAGAAAAAAAGAAGGAAAGAAAGAAAGGAAGGAATGAAGAAAGGAAAGCAAGGAAAGGAAGAGAAAGAAAAAAAGAATAAAATGGAAAGGCAATATACAGAATGGGAGGATATATTTGAAAACCACATAGCTGACAGGAAATTAAGATTCAAAATATGTAAGAAACGGGGAGGAGGAGTCAAGATGGCGGAGAAGTAGCAGGCTGAGACTACTTCGGGTAGCGGGAGATCAGCTAAATAGCTTATCTA